>NC_085138.1:405643515-405671515 GCF_035046485.1 Aedes albopictus | reverse complement strand
GATTACAAGTGGTAGTCGAAATACGCGTATCTGTCAAAGGATAAGGACTGTTCAATTTATAAAACGGACAACTTTACAAGGCTATAAAAAGAAGACGCGTAGTTCAAATTTAACCACCCTTGTATCGTTGTTCAGTACATCATTTTTCATTATAGTAATGATTTTTGAATCGAATAAAAATAGTTTTAATTCATAGAAAATCGGCCAGGTGTTAAATGAGGTGGATTTTACGATTCCTGAAAATTGAAAATATATATAAAATTACTGTTCACATATGGTATATCGTTTTTAATATCAGATAAGTATGTGCCATGCTGCAGCAGCATGAGTAATAAACATTCTGGTGAAGTTTAAACTCAATTGGAAAATTACTTGTTGAAATATTAAAGTCTCAAGTGAGATTCGATTTTTTGATTAAAATTCAATTGTTAAGCAAAAAGGACATGAAAATATTCAATAAACATTTTTTTTATGCATCCAGTCGAAAGTAGGAATGATGTGGTTTCAAATGCAGAAAACTGCTTCTTAATAGCATTGCTGGTTTGGTTACTGTGCGCCATTACAGGCACAGTAATCAAAACAGTTTCGTTCTTTGAAGGTTCTTCCAAATAACAATGCAGCCTAATGCAAATTTTACATAACATTGATGTTGGAAATAAAAATTTTTCATCCGATTGTTATTAAATAATGTGTACAATAACATAGGGTCAATTTTGTTGAAAATAAACAACAACAAGATTCGCTAGAGTCGAAAATTGGCATCAATGGAGCAAAAATAATGCAATTTTTTACAATGACCATCTCTATGGAATATTTTTTTTATGAAGAATGCAATTAAAGTATTTTTTTCTTCAGCATCTTTCTGAATATTCTACTACTCTGGACAAATTTTTAGCCGAATCCGTTATGCTATTGCATCACAGGACTTAAATAAATATTTTTTAATAATTTCTTTGTCAACAAGGCAACTCACTTTATCAAGCTGAAGGCTGGTTTGGTGCATTATTACTATCCAACTATTGAGCTTTACCTTTAGTAGAATAGTATAAGATTCCAATACAATAAAAACTTCATGAAAATATACATGTTTAGTGGGTTTTTATTGAACTTTTACGAAAACCGCTACAGTTACACAATAAAGAACCTTTTGCTCAATGTTATATTTTTCCTACAATTGAGAATAGCTATAGAAAGTTATGAAAAAACTGGTAATGATTTTATTGAAAAATAAAAAAGATATCGCACAAGCAAGTTGTCCGTTTTATAAATTGAACAGTCCTTAAGCAAAATTGGGCGGAATTAAAAGGTACAAACTAATTACACTCATGTAAATAGGTTATTCTGCTAGAGGGTTTGAAAAGTCGGTACAAGAACTAAGCTGATTTTTTTAAATTTTTATTATCGAGATTTTTAACTCGGGACTGGTTTATCTAGGGACCCACGCTTGTCTCACATTTTGTGAGTTTGTCGGGAGCGGGATTCAAACCCACGTCTTTGGCGTGATAGTCAAGTGTTCCAACCATCACAACAAGTCTAGTTATAAGAATATCAAAGCTTTTAATTATTGAACGCTTACAGCGAACCCGACGGCCCATCTTCTACTGAATATGGTTTTAGCTTGTCATTCCTCCGGCACATTAGCTACATACCGAGGCCACCGCATCCTTCGAGTAGGTGGAACTGGGACTAAAAAAATACTGTTGCTCGACTCTGCAAGGTTTCATCTTGTAAAACCTGTAGTGATTGGTCGCATGATTTCTCATGGAATTCCTCCTGGAATTCCTGTCGGTATTCCTCTCAAGATTGAGAATCTTTCAAGTATTCGTCCAATGATGCCTTCAGGAATTCCATCCGGGATTCCTTCATTAAATTCACATGTGATTTCCCCCGTTTTTTCAAATGTCTCCTCCTGGGTTTCTGTCAAGGATTTCTCCAAAGATTTCTAGTAAGATTTATTTAGAGCTTGCTCCCAGAATTGGCTGCAAAACGGTGAGCCGATAAGGAGAGCGTCCAACATACCTCTGGCCCTCATAAGTTCCTACCTCATGCTTCCACGGGTCAAACGATGACAAAGACCGCCAGCTAAGAGTTGTGTGCTTAGCTGCTAGTGCAGCCTGGGCACTGTTGTCCTTCTGACTTCAGCTTAATTGAGGAGGTACGTCTCGAGCGTCTGTTCACCAAGGAGGTGCGGCTCAAACAGCGTCTGTTCTGGAATCCAGCGGCTGAGTAAAAAATGCTGCACCACGCCCAGCTAGATCCAAGGTGGTAGCCCCATCAGCGTGGTCGTCCCAGTGTTGGTTGGGACGTTAAACAGAACTGGCACGATGGCCCTCCGGCGAGACAGGAGTGTTGGCGTAGGCCCAATAAGCCACCCGTAAAAATCCCCATTGCGAATAACATAGGAGAAAATACGACTCGATACAATCGGCAAAGACCCACGCGAAGAAATAAGGACTACGATTGGAAACTTGGAACATGGAATTGCAAGTCACTAGGTTTTGCAGGATGTGACAGGATAATCTACGATGAACTACATCCCCGCAACTTCCACATCGTGGCGTTGCAGGAACTTTGTTGGACTGGACAGAAAGTGTGGAAAAGTGGGCATCGTGCGGCTACCTTCTACCAAAGGTGTGGCACCACCAATGAACTGAGAACAGGATTTATAGTGTTGGGCAAGATGCGACAACGTGTGATCGGGTGGCAGCCGATCAACGCAAGGATGTGCATGTTGAGAGTTAAGGGCCGTTTCTTCAACTACAGCATCATCAACGCCCACTGTCCACACGAAGGGAGACCTGATGACGAGAAAGAAGCGTTCTACGCGCAGTTAGAGCAAACATACGATGGTTGCTCGCCGCGTGACGTGAAAATCGTTGTC
Source organism: Aedes albopictus (assembly GCF_035046485.1). Taxonomy (NCBI): domain Eukaryota; kingdom Metazoa; phylum Arthropoda; class Insecta; order Diptera; family Culicidae; genus Aedes; species Aedes albopictus. The sequence goes on along the minus strand of NC_085138.1, from coordinate 405,668,634 downwards.
GGCGACATGAAGGCGCAGGTAGGTAGGGAGGAAATGTACCGACCGGTAATCGGGCGAAACAGCCTGCACGCCGTATCGAATGATAACGGCCAGCGATGCGTAAACTTTGCAGCCTCCCGTGGTATGGTAGTCCGAAGCACCTTCTTCCCCCGCAAAGATATCCACAAAGCCACCTGGAGATCACACGACCATCAAACAGAAAACCAAATCGACCTCGTTCTAATCAACGGTAAATTCTTCTCCACATACCGCAATGCGAATATAGATTCGGATCACTACTTAGTCGCTGTATGCATGCGCTCAAAACTTTCGACAGTTATCACCACGCGTCGAAGTCGAACGCCGCGGCTCAACATCGAGCAACTTCGTAACGTAGAAGTGGCTCAAGACTACGCGCAGCAGTTAGCAGTGGCCATACCAACGGAAGAGCAACTTGGCGCAGCTACACTTGAAGATGGCTGGAGGGACATCCGATCCGCCATAGGTAGTACCTCGGCTACAGCACTAGGCTTCGCGACTCCGAATCACAGAAACGACTGGTACGACGGCGAATGTGAACAGTTGAAAAACGAGAAGAATGCAGCATGGGCGAGAATGCTGCAACACCGTACGAGAGCGAATGAGGCACGTTACAAACAGGCGCGGAACAGGCAGAACTCAGTCTTCCGGATGAAGAAGCGCCAGCAGGAAGAACGAGATCGCGAAGCGATGGAAGAGCTGTACCGCGCTAAGGACACACGAAAGTTCTACGAGAAGCTGAACCGCTCGCGCTGAGGCTTTGTGCCACAAGCCGACATGTGCCGAGATAATCACGGGAATATTCTCACGAGCGAGCGTGAGATGGTCGAGAGGTGGCGGCAGCATTACGATGAGCACCTCAATGGCGACGTTGCAAATACCGAAGGTGGCGTGGTAACAGATCTAGGAGTATGTGCACAGGACGAAAGACTTCCGGCCCCTGACCTTCAAGAGATTGAGGAGGAGGTTGGTCGGTTGAAAAACAACAAAGCCGCTGGGGCAGATCAACTACCAAGCGAGCTTCTAAAATACGGTGGAGAAGCACTGGTGAGAGCACTACACTGGGTCATTACCAAGATTTGGGAGGAGGAAGAATTACCGGATGAATAGATGAAAGGTTGTGTCCCATCTACAAAAAGGGCGACAAGTTGGATTGCGGGAACTACCGCGCGATCACACTACTGAGCGCTGCTTACAAGATACTCTCTCAAATTTTATGCCGCTGTCTATCACCGATTGCAAGAGAGTTCGTGGGGCAATACCAGGCTGGATTTATGGGTGAACGCGCTACAACGGACCAGATGTCCGCCATCCGCCAGGTGTTGCAGAAATGCCGCGAATACAACGTGCCCAGGCCCACACATCACTTGTTCATCAATTTCAAATCGGCGTATAATACAATCGATCGAGAACAGCTATGGCAGATTATGCACGAATACGGATTCCCGGATAAATTGATACGATTGATCAAGGCGACGATGGATCGAGTGATGTGCGTATTTCGAGTATCAGGGACACTCTCGAGTCCCTTCGAATCTCGCCGAGGGTTACGGCAAGGTGATGGTCTTTCGTGCTTGCTGTTCAACATTGCTTTAGAGGGTGTAATTAGAAGAGCGGGGATAAACACGAGTGGGACGATTTTCACGAAGTCCGTTCAGCTGCTTGGTTTCGCTGATGATATTGATATTATTGCTCGTAAATTTGAGACGATGGCGGAAACGTACATCCGACTAAGGCGTGAAGCCAGGCGAATCGGATTAGTCATTAATGTGACGAAGACAAAGTACATGATGGCAAAGGGCTCCAGGGAGGAATCAACGTGCCCGCCACCCCGAATTCATATCGACGGTGATGAAATCGAGGCGATTGAAGAATTCGTGTACTTGGGCTCACTGGTGACCGACGACAACGACACCAGCAGAGAAATTCAGAGGCGCATTGTGGCAGGAAATCGTGCTTACTTTGGACTCCGCAAAACTCTACGATCGAATAAAGTTCGCCGTAACACGAAGTTAACCATCTACAAAACGTTGATTAGACCGGTCGTCCTCTATGGGCACGAAACATGGTCCCTACGTGCAGAGGACCAACGCGCCCTTGGAGTTTTCGAACGGAAGGTGTTGCGTACCATCTACGGCGGAGCGCAGATGGAAGACGGAACTTGGAGAAGGCGAATGAACCACGAGCTGCATCAGCTGCTGGGAGAACCAACCATCGTCCATACCGCGAAAATCGGGAGGCTACGGTGGGCGGGTCACGTCATCAGGATGTCGGATAGCAACCCGACTAAAATGGTTCTCGAGAGTCATCCGACCGGTACAAGAAGACGTGGAGCGCAGCGAGCTAGATGGGTTGACCAAGTGGAGGACGATCTGCGGACCCTACGCAGAGTGCGGAACTGGAGACAAACATCCATGGACCGAGTGGAATGGAGGCGGCTACTATGTACAGCAGAGGCCACCCCGGCCTTAGCCTGACCGGTAAGGTAAGTATCCTAGAATCTTCTGAGAAAATTTCAAGATTCTAGGATATTCCAAATTTGAATACCGTGGTCAAGAGCGAACAAATCTACAAACAAAAAGTAGATGCTTATGCATTTCTCTTGCTTATTTTTCACACAAAAAGGTAATGTATCCTCAAAAGGCCATGTGCAAATACTGTTGTATGTTCATAGATGCTGTAAACGTAAAAAAAGTACATGTTACCGCACAAAATTTCGTAAACCGTGCTGTTTAGTAAAAACGGTTTTTTTAAAAAAACCACTCAAATTTGAGAGGAACCTATCTCCAATTACTGTGGCTCTCCGCATCGCTGGCTCTGGGTTTGCGACTGCGGTGCGTTTAGTAATTCACCTCTAAAGTGCTCGAACCCAAATAAATCAAATAAACATTTAATTTTTTTACTCGGAGTTTTCGGCTATTCAGTCTTATGATTTCAAACGGTAGTTTGTTAACTGCCCGACGTTTCGGCTGTTCTTGGCAGCCTTCTTCTAGGGGAAATTAGATCTATCGTTTACGTTTGTGAACATATATCGTGTGTTGGCTTGTCGTACATTTTTAGCGTGAATAGTTGTGGGTGGTTTTAGTTTGCTACTAATTTTCTACGTTTTCACCACTGATCACGGACACTGATCAGTGGTGAAAACGTAGAAAATTAGTAGCAAACTAAAACCACCCACAACTATTCACGCTAAAAATGTACGACAAGCCAACACACGATATATGTTCACAAACGTAAACGATAGATCTAATTTCCCCTAGAAGAAGGCTGCCAAGAACAGCCGAAACGTCGGGCAGTTAACAAACTACCGTTTGAAATCATAAGACTGAATAGCCGAAAACTCCGAGTAACAGAATCTACCAGTCGAAAACCACTGTAAAATTTAATTTTTTTAAATTTGTAACAAATGACAGTGAAATACTGTTTCAATTCTTCTGTTTCATTGCTGTTTTGTTAATAAATAAAAGAAAAAAGAATAACATCAATAGTAGAAACAGACAGAGCGAACAAGATCAACGAATAGGAACACAATCATTGAATAATTTCTGAACCTGTTAGATATTCTTATAAAAGTTGTGTATTTCAGGGAAACATGTATCGCTTTACAATGCATGAGTATTCTGCTTTAAAATATTGATATGATTTTTTTCTCTTTTTCTGGGAGTATCGTTCCCACTGGGACAAAGTATGCTTCTCAGCATGTTGTTATGTGGACCAATGCGCGTGTACTTATTCTCGTTTGAGTTTTGAGCGGTGCCATGCTGCATAAGTGGCCATGGAAAAAAGTTCATTTTCTGTGAATATGGTACACGCAGAAAAATGGCGCTTGTTTAAAACAATAAAACGCATGGTTGGTTTTTAAACTGAGAATTTACTTATTCCAAAGTTATATTTAATTGTTTTCATTTAGAGTTTATCGATAAAAACAACCGATTACCATCATTTCATATAATGTCAAAAATTTCATTTGTTTCAACAAAATAAAAACCATAAACATGGTCCAAAAGCACTCACACATCTATAAAATGCTTACCCCAACATCGCCACAACGACGAAGGTGCAGCAAATCCATCACGCCAACTTCCAAGTGCAGCTTTGGCCGTGATGGATAATGCGCAGGTACTCACGACAGCATCCACAAAAAGTTGATCGGTTTCGCCTTTTTTGTCTTTTTTTAGTCGTTCTCCTCCCTATCCGCTTACCGACGGTCCAAAAATAGATCTCCGAGCTGCCGCAGTTGCTGCCGTCACCAACACAATCACATTCCGGGTTTGTTAGTGGCAAAAGTGCAGTCGTTTGAATCAATCCATTATTTCATGTGGAAAATACCATATCTCTGTTTGTTTTAACAAACTGTCAAAATTTTCGACAAATGAAAATATTTATATTATCAAACAATATAACAGTTCAGTTTAAACTAGAAATCAGTTTGTCGCTATAGTAAACTGAAAAATCGGTTGATTTGAACTAGAATTTAATTGTGTTTACAATTTATTTTTCTGCGTGTACTACTCCAACGTCTAATTAGTGAAAACGTGCATTAGTCCAAGAATTCATCCATAGTAATAAACTTTGACATTTCTCTGCCAATGATCAAGCTGCTCTTGTATATCGTGTGGTCGACACGAACATACACGTAGCACACGAATGTAGAGAACATTTCCATAACGAACATTTTATGGCTCGAACTTGGGCTCGACGGGGGACCGAACCACCATTCTAGAACTTTTTTTAGAAAGACTAGGAATTCCTTGCCCATATCTGGGTCCGCTAAGGTTATTTGAGGATTTTCCCAAGAGTCTGGAAATAATTCCTGATTTTTAGAAATACTAACTACAGTCGAGTCTCCTATTAGACCCTCTTTACGCTAACCGCAATTTCTCAGCGGTCTCGCATCCAATCAACCTGATTTTTTAGAGCAGTTATTGCTTACTATAGACTCATCACAAACAAAATATAAACTAAATTGATTAGAAAACAGCCTGCAAAACGCGGTGGGCGTAAAGTTGGTAGCGTCTAATAGGATGATTGTATTTGTTGTCTATAGCTAGGTCCGCTAAGGTAGTTCGAGAATTTTTGAAGAATCTATGCGAAATTCTAGACTTCGAGAAATACTAGGAACTCCTTGTCCACATCTGGGTTCGCTAAGTTTTTTTTCAGGATTTTCTAAGTGTCTAGGAGTAATTCTTTATTTCTAAAAATATCAGGTAGTTCGAGGGTTTTCAAGGAATTTAAGCAAAACTCTTGATTCTTAGAAATACTAGGATTTCCTTGTTCGCATCTGGGTAAGCCGAAGCTATTTGAGTCTTGAGAAAATTCCTTATTTTTTTAAATACTAGAAATTGCTTGCCCACATCTGGGTCCGCTAAAGTGGTTCGAGGATTTTTGAAGAATCTATGTTAAATTCTTGATTTTAAGAAATACTAGAAATTCCTTATACACATCTGGATTCCCCAATGTATTTCGAAACTGGATACATTTCTTCTCACTCAAAGTGCAAATTTTCGGTAATACCAATCTATGTGGTCAATTATGAATTTCAAATAACTCAACGTACATATGTACAGATGGGTAAATTATTGGTTAAATTGGGAAAAAATCCACAGCTCAGGTGAAATTTGAACTCACGACCCTTATTCGCTAGACAAGTGCTTTACCAACTAAGCTACCGAGCCAATTAATGACCCGGCAACTTAGTTGTCATAAGGTTTAATTCTAATCTTATCGATCTATATCATCTTCCCCTAAACCGCAAATATAACCGTCTCTGTTGTACATATGTACGAAGAGCGAAAGCGATTTGTTTATTGTTTGAAACTGTTTGCCTATCGTACGGGCACCGCTTCCCCAACCACTTGTAGAGGAAGAACAATGCTACCTGGAAGGCGATCAAACGCGTCGTTCGCATTTTGTTTGATACGACGGATAACTACGTAGAGGTACAACAGAAATGGTTATATTTGCGGTTTAGGGGAAGATGATATAGATCGATGAGATTAGAATTGAACCTTATGACAACTAAGTTGCCGGGTCATTAATTGGCTCGGTAACTTAGTTGGTAAAGCACTTATCTAGCGAATGAGGGTCGTGAGTTCAAATCTCACCTGAGCTGTGGATTTTTTCCCAATTTAACCAATAATTTACCCATCTGTACATATGTACGTTAAGTTATTTGAAATTCATACATTTCTTCGTTTTCGGAATTTATTTTTTTCATACACATTTGGAAAAAGGATTAAGATGTTGTACGATATTTTTTTTCTTGGTGGAAAATATTTTTCACTTTTTCAGTAACTATTTTCGTCAAAATTTTGTTTGGAAATGACGAAAATGAAAAACATTTTACACCTGAAAAAAAAAATCGGTAGACACTTTCTCTAAATATGTATGGAAAACCGATTTTGAATGTTATGCTTCGTTTTTAATTGGAAATCGAAAAACCAAAAATGCGGAGATGCATCCAGTTTCGCCTTAAGATCTCACATAACTAGGGTTACCAGACGTACTCTTTTTAGAGTACATGTACTCTATTTCAGCAAAAAATTTGGCGTACTATTCTTTTTGGTAAAATGGGCCCAATTGTACACTTTTTTGTAAAATTACATTTTTCTGATAAAATATACATATCAGTCAAAATAAACTTACAAGTAGTAAAAAAATCAGCATGCTACAAATTAGAATCACTTTAACGAGAGGTCTTATCTGCAGAAGAAAGTCCATCTTAATTTTCCCTTTCTTCCATCGAAATCACTCTAATTCATTCAGATTATGATTCGCTCCTTGCTGAAAAATGTTGTTAAAACTGTCGTTTATTAATTTGTTTTGCAAAAATGGTTTCACTTTGACGTGCAATAATCGGAAGGGTAAATAATAATGAAAGTATTTCGTTTCTGTAATATGCTAGCTTTTGAAAGCAGGCTCAATTTTCTAAACTGTCTTGAACGAAGCAGTGAGTTACATTTTCCATTGAGATCTTAAAAGAAGTTTGTAATCTGTATTAACGAGATTTTAGCCCTTCCGAAGAAAGAACTCAGATTTAGCGAGTTTGTCGGGATTGGTATTCGATCCTGGGTCCTCGGCGTAAGCGTCACGTGTTTTAATCATCACACTAGGTCCATTTCCAAAAAAAAAATAAAAGTCTTACGAAACCTATTGCACGAAATCCATCTACGGGAGAACAAAAATTTGACAGTTCTCGCTAATTCGTAACGAAAGAAATTTGAAAACAAATCACTAACACACAAGTATTTGGATTGGTCAATAGTTGGCATGGATACTGAAAAAATGTGAAGTTAGAAACTGCTGTAATAACTATCCAGTGATGTCTTAAGTAGACACAACTTAAGTTTTTCACTTCGTTAGAAAATTTACCTACCTTTAGGTGTCAAGTATTGTTCACAGAATTTAAATATAAAAAGCTTCACGAGTGTCAAACAGTATTTAATCGATTCCTGTACTCTTTTGTACTCTTTTGTCAAAATTCTTGAATGTACTCTTTTTATGTTTGAACAATATGGTACACATAACCTAAATTCTTTGTACGTACATGCTTATCGAATTAAAACGTGAACAGTTAAACAGTCGATAATGTTGGTCCAAGGAATTTAGGATGGGCCCATATAGCCGAGGCGGTAAACGCACGGGTATTCAGCATGACCATGCTGAGGGTGACGGGTTCGATTCCCGGTCGGTCCAGGATCTTTTCGTAAAGGAAATTTACTTGACTTCCTTGGGCATAGAGTATCTTCGTGCCTACCACACGATATACGCATGCAAAATGGTCATTGGCAGAGGAAGCTCTCAGTTAATAACTGTGGAAGTGCTCATAGAACACTATGCTGAGGAGCAGGCTTTGTCCCAGAGAGAATGTTGGTCCACGTGAGACCTTTTTACCGCTTACACCCCACCAATTCGGCTGAATCATTGCACCGCACCATTTCCTCCGTGATCTTGGATCTCATTTCAAGGTGGTGAGACTTTTCGATCAGCTTCCCGGTGCGCAATCGTCATTTCCACGCTAGTGACTTCTGCTAGCGTACGACCGCCTGCGCAGGTAAACCTGAAGGAGGGATCAGTCGTCACGGACAATTTCACCTGGCATTGCAATGGTTGGCCGTCTAGGTAGGCGAAAAGGAGGAAATGCTTACTCGAACGAAGAATCTTCATCACCATTCGCCAAATTTCGAGATTATTCCAAACAAACCAACTTTCAGCACGATTCATGAATTGAAATTTTCGCACACATTGCGCCATTTCATATTGTGTGTCCATCGACGGGGACGACGGTTGCACGCGCCATCGTCGTGTTTTTCATTGGTGGGGCTATTATATTTGTTAGTACAAGACGCCGTGCCGCACCGGTGGTGTCAGACGAAACTGGATACAAAAAATTGATTTGTTTGGATGTTTGTGCGAATAGCTCGACCGGCATGACGCTGGTGAATTCGGAAGAATTAGGATATCATAACATTTTTTTGTGTGTGTTGAAAAAGAAATCACATTCTATCCGCTCATAATTCTTTCCTCATACGACATTTTCACACATAATTAATGCTTTTGACCAGCAAGGTCGCCGCAGCCTTCATTTCCAGATTCAAATGGCGTGGCATGTGCGTTATCATTAAAACGCATGTTAAAATTGCGATGAACGGTGTGCACTAGCATTGGGCAAATCTGGCTGAGACATCGATTTTTGTGAAGCAGAATCGATTCACCGATTTAATCGAATGCTTTGCATCGATGTTTTCACATAGATTCGATATTATAAAATATTACAAAACTATAAAATTATTCGTTTGTTGCATGTACTTCAAGTTCATGGTATGTTGTATTTGTCGATATAAATTCAATATATAAATTTGAAATTGCACATCGAACATTTCGCGACGCTGATTCGAAAATGAAAATAACGTCGAGACAGTGCATTCTGCAAAAAATGAAATTTACTATTTTTGAATCGAAAGAAAAATCCTGAGATCCTGAGATTTCCCAGAACTCTGAGAGTATTCCCATATAGTACTGAGATAAATTCTCGCAGACTGCTGAGAGAAATTCCCCCAAAATCTTTAAAGAGACTCCTCCAGAATTCTAAAGGAGTTCCTCATGAATTATTAAAGAGATTTCTTCAGAATGCTGAAAATGATTACACCAGAATTCTGAGCGATATTAGCTAGAAAAGAAAGCAAGTCTCTTCCGGTATCTTGGTAGGAACTCTCTCTGAATTAAGGATTTTCCTAGAAACCTGAGAAAAATTACTCCATATCTATGAGACAGATTGACTCAGAATTCCGAGAGGAATTCTCCCACAAATTTGTGATAGCTTGTCTCAGAATCCTATTCCTTGGGATAATCTCAAAATTTTCCAGAATCAAAAGGTGAATTATCCCATAACCCTAACATAAATTCTCCCAGATTTCTGTGAGGAATCCCAAGAGCGATTCTTCCACATTCTTGAGATAAATTCATCTAGATTACTGAGAGAGATTCTCACGAAAGATTTTCGGAATTCTAAGATGAATTCCCCAAGAAATTTAGAAGATATGACCCAGGATCCCTCAAAATACTGGGCGGGATTTCCAAAGAATCCTAAGATGTACTCTCACAATTCTGGGAGATAGGTTTCCCTGTGAATCCTGAGAAGGAGTCTTTTTAAGTATTCTCCCAGAATTCCTCAGAATCTCAAGAGAATCTGTCCATAATCTTGTCAGGGATTTTCCATGATTACTAAGAGGGGCTTCCTTTCAGGATTCTGGAAGAAGCTGCTCAAGAATACAGAAAAAATAATTCTACTGGGATCCTCGTAGAATGCAGAGTAGAATTTCTTCCGAACCCTAAGAGGAATCACAAAACCTATGCGAGGGATTCTCCAAAATCCAAATTTCTCATCACCTGATTCATCAATAATTAATAATTCTGGAAGAAAGTGCCCTAAAATCTTGAAAAATATAGCCCCAGAATCTCAAGGATTTCTCCAGAATCATGAAACAAATTCCCCAAAATCCTGACGGTGATTACCCCAGAAAGCCTAATTTTCAGAGAATCTTGGGAAGAGTACCAGCAGAAGGATACCACAGGCATCCTGTGTGGGATTCCTCCAGATTCATAAAAAATATCCCTCCAGAATTCTGAGAGGAATTTCGCCACAATTCTGAGAATGCTGATTATGATTCTTCAAGAAGTTTGAGAGGAGTTCCTAAGAATGCTGAGAAAGATTTCCTCAGAATTCTGAGTGGGATCCTAAGTGAGGGTCTTCCAGAATCCTTAGAGAAATCAACCCAGATCATCCAGAAATTTCATAGAATTCTCAAAAGGATTTCACCCTTGGTAGGGATCCCTGGTAGGAAATACCCCAAAATCCTGAAATGAAATCCATTAGAATCCGAAGATCCCCTAGAATTCTGATAGGTATTCCCATATAATACTGCTGAGAAAAATTCCTCCAAAATTGTTTAAGGGAATCTTCCATGGCTTCGGAGGAATTCTTCCAGAATCCTGAGGGATTACCTCAGATTCCCGAGATGGATTCTCCCTGAAACCTGTGACGGATTGCCTTAAAATCCTGAAAGACATTTCCTCGGGATTCTTCCAGAATGATTAGACGGATATCCCCAGAACGCCCTGGCGGATTCTTCCAGAACCCTCAGAGGGATTCTCCTAGAATCCTGAGAGAAATTCTCCTGCAGCATTGAAAGACATCCCATGAAAATCCTAAAAGAGATTGCCCCAGAACCCTGAGATGAATATTTTTCTTAATTTTATAAGCTATATTCTGTAAAATTTACAAGGTGTGGTTTTTCTCCGTTCCTGAGTTATGACCAATTTTGTGGAAATTGTCCAGATGTTGGTTTTTTTTTATCTGTATTAACGAGATTTTTAGCCCTAGGCTCGGGACCCACGTTTTACTTCCCTTCCGAAGGAAGAACTCACATTTTGCGAGTTTGTCGAGAGTGGGATTCGATCCCAGGTCCTCGGCGTAATAGTCAAGTGTTCTAACCATCACACCAGGTCCGCTTCACTAGATGTTGGTTGATTTTCGACCGTCTCTATTAATAATTTCCACAAAATTGGTCATAACTCAGGAACGCAGAGAAAACCCATATCTTGAAAATTTTACAGAACATAGCTTATAAAATTTCCTTTCAAAAATATATTTTTTGGGAATTATTCCGGACTTTGAAAATAGTGTTTCCGACTTTTCCAACCAATTTTCCGCAACAGTTTGTATTTTTATTTGAATTGCTGAGAAAGTTTGCTTATGATTTCACAAAAAAAATTGTCTACGATGCTTCGTTCTTGAGTTATGATTTTTACAAGTAGGTGGTCTCTGTGGAAAATGTTTGCTTTCCACTGGAGTTTTCCGGTAAATTAGACGACCCTGATTTTTTTTTCAATTTTGTTTTTGTTCAAACTCGTATAGGTGTTTCTTCAAGAAGTGCAACGGATTTGTTCAGAGTTGCTCTATGAATTGAATTGAAAATTCTTTCGGGAATGTTTCCAGGAACTTCTGCAGGGATTCGTCCAGAAAATACTATTGAGTTTCCTGCTTTATTACTTTCAGTGATTCAGGAAGGATGCCTTCCAGAGATTCCTGCAGAAGTTCATATAGAGTTGCTTTCAGAAATTCCTCTACATATTTCCCCATGTATGTCCCCAGAAATATCTCTGGGATTTCCTCTTAATATAACTCTAAGAATTTCTCCACGGATTCTTTAAGGAATTCTTTCAGAAATTCCTTTAGAAATATCCATGTATTTTTACATTATTATTATTAATGTTTATTAAAGACACTTTACCACTTAACGGTATTTCTACAGGAATACCTTCAGAAATACATTCAATAGATTGTTCCTGGAATACTTTCAAAAAATCCTCTCAGAATTTTTCTAATGGATTTTTTTGAGGAATTTTATTAAAAATCCTCAATAAACTTTTCTAGAAATCCCATCAAAGGTCTCCTGCTAAGCTTCTCCGGGAAGTTTTTCATAAATTCCTCCTAGTATTCCTTTTAAGAATTTTTCTGAGAATTCTTCATATATTCCTTTACAGATTTATTCAAGAGCATTCATTGAGATTTCCACAGTGATTCTACTGAAATTGCATCAGAAAACCCCTTCTGATATTGCTTCAAAAACATCACCAGATACTAAATACTTTAACAGAATATAAGGATTTTTTTCAGGATTGTAGCAAGAGATTTGAACAAAAGCTTTTGCATGAATATTTCCAGAAATTCCTCTGAAAATCCGACGGAGATTCTTCCAGTAGTTTCTTGTAAACTTTTTCATGGATTTTCAGAAATTGCCTTTGTCGTTCCGTCAAAAATATCTTCTGGGATTCCTTCAGAGACTTCTGCAGGACTTGTTTCAGATATGTTAACGCAACTTTTTCAGAAGTTCTTCCAAAAAAAATCTACCTCAAAATGGTGAAAGAATTCTTAAATGAAGCTTCGAAGGAATTTTTATATAAATCTCCGGAAGATTGTCTGATGGATCCTTTGAAAAACTCCTGGTTATGCCATTAAGTATTTCTAGAAGAAACTCCTGAAAATTTTATGGAGAGATTCCTGGACAAAAATTTTTGAAGTCATTTCTGAAGTTACCTGTGGAGCAAGTCCTGAAGCAATGCCTGGGCGAAAACCGGGCCGAAACTTCTCAAGATACCTTCTTAATTCTTTGAAAACAAAATCATAAGAAACTTGTAGAGAAACACTATCTATCTATCTATATATATAAAAATGAGTTTGACTTCCCTTTGAGGCAACAAAAGTCACGAAGGGCTGAACCGATCAGAATGAATCTTGCATGGTTAGATTCGTATTCATGGTGGCTGTGTTTATATGTAAAAAAAGTTAGGTAATGAACTAAAAATGTAAGAAAACAAACAAAATGCTAATTTGTTATGACCTGGGAAGGAAATCAGCACGATCGAATTGAAACCAATCTAGAGTGCGGTGCTATTTAGAGCTCAACAGTTGTCAAACCACCACAAGACGGCAAGACAAAGTTTGCCGGGACAGCTAGTCTATATATATTAGAGTGGGTCAACGTTGTATGGGAAAATTCAAATTTGATCCTATCATCCCGGAACAAAGTTTTTTCGATGCTTCTCGTGGGTCCAAGCAACTGTGCAAAATTTGGGCGCGATTGGTTGCGCCCCCGCATTCCGCATTGCATTTGAAATTTGTATGGAGTTTTACATAGGAAAACCTACGGTTTAGCATTTTTCTCCTGAGAGGCCCAACTTTGTCTTGACCTGTGTAACCAACGATGTTAAAGTATAGCCAAGGGGATGCTGATAAACTTTTCCGAAAAGAGTAAGGTACTAGAGTGACTCTGAAAAAAGTTATTAATGTTCAAAGTTTGATACCTCAGTGAAACTACTGAAAATCATTTTTTCTGCCAACACTGCTGGTGCTTAAAAGGATCAGTTCGTCCTTGCTTTTCATTCTGACATTTCATGGAAGAACAACCCCCGTTTTCATCAACAAATACCAACAAGCTAGTGGTTTTCAGTTGATTTTAGAATTATTTTTCAATTGAAAACTAAATTCTTATCATTTTAGGTCAACTCTGATTTTGGGGAATGGTGCTGGAAGTATTTTAGAGGAGTACCGGTGCATTCGTTCGGCAAACTCTACATTCTTTGTTTAGCTTGATCTCTTCTACGTGATGATGCACTAGGCGGTTTATCAACGCAGTGCCACACTCAAACACACCGAATTACACCTCCACAGAATCATTGGAGATAATTCAGTGTCACTACTACGCTATACCCAATGACATTACTACGCTGTTGGTCCAGATTGAGGGATGTCTCAAGTCCAGACCAATCACCAGCCTCTCAGAGAATCCTGACTATCTTTAACCGCTCACACCATCACATTTTTTCAGTGGGAGGGTCACTGCAAGCATTCCCGGAGGTTGGTGTTAACACAACTCCTATCAATCGCCTCACCCAGTTGAAATTAGTTCAACGGAAGATCCGAGTCAGGAGTATCTGAGCCAGCTCCACGGTCGGAACAAGCGTTAGCGGCACCCGGTTAATATTGAAGTTGGCAAGAGGGTGGTGATATGCGACGATAATCTTCCGCCCATGCGCTGGAAGCCAAGCCGAATCGAGCAAACCCACCCTGGAGCAGATGGCCTTGTTCTGCGGACAGCTACTGGGGAGCTTAAACGACCGGTGGAAAAGGTTTGCCTCCTACTGGAACCAATTAGGGAGATCGAATTCTAGTTTTATTTTAAAAATGGTCACATAATTGGATAACTATCATTTATTAATATTTAATTTTAAGAAGTAATGAATAAAATGTTTGTAAGTTGAACTAACTAGCAATATTTAATTCAAACATATAACCGATACTGTAGCCGCTTGCTATTAACCAAAGTGTCGGTAAGTTGGTTTTTGTATGAAGAGCTCACGCAATCATCTATTGAAATTGGTTCCTAGTCTAAGGTCGGTACGTTTGGCGTCTACCTAAGGTCTTTTTTTACACGGGTAGTTTTTCTGCTTTAACTCGGTCAATTTTGGGCCAATTCACATGAAAATTTGTACACAGGTAGACACGGTTAGTACTACCTGTGTACGGAAAATCAGATAGGTAGGTTCAAAATTGACCGATTTAAAGCAGAAAAACTACCCGTGTAAAAAAAGACCTTAGTCACAGAACAGATGTGTATCTTCGAACAAATGTGAAGTTTCGAGGTGGAAGTCGTGAAATTGTCACTTGGAAAACTAGATTGGAATGAATTTCCATGGGAAAATAAAAAATCATCAAAGCGTGCTACGCCGCCTCCCTATGCTCGCTGCAGGCTAAAGCTTGACTTCCACCACCAGGTTCGCTAGTGTTGAGCTATCAAACGGGCAGTGCTTTTCGTGATGAAGATTCACCCCCGTGCCTTAGTGTAATTAATTTGCTGGTGTGGTTGGGCCACCGGGCCAACATGTTTGGTATCTGCGGTCGATCCGTTAGCCAGGAAATGGTTAGACGACCGCTAAAACCGTGGTCAGATCGAGGATCATAACATGCCGATTGAAGGTGCGTTTTGAGGTGGATTCATATTCATGTTGACATGGATTACTTTCAGGGACGTTACCGGTCACAGAAAGATGGATACTCTTTTAAAATACTTTCGGAATCATTCTCCAAAAGCAGAGCTGATCTAAAATGATAAGAATTTTGTTTTTAATTGGAAAATTGTTCGAAAACCAACTGAAAACTACTAGCTTGCAAGGTTGCGACCATTCATTTGCAAAGATTTACATTCATTTGCTATTATCTCAGTTTAGAAGCATGCTATCGAAAAACAATGTATGGATGAATTAAACCTTGTAGTTTTATCTGAAAGTTTGCCGAATAACATTGGGGTCGCACAAGCATTCCAAAGTCGTGAGCGAGCTGTGAAGGCAACTTTCCACAGCGTGAATGAAATTTACATTCATCGCGTGGAGAGTTGCCTTCACAGCTCGCTCACGACTTTGGTATACGTTTGCGATCCCAATGTTTTTCGGCAAACTTTCAGATAAAACTACAAGGTTAAATTCATCCATACATTGTTTTTCGATAGCATGCTTCTGAACTGAGATAATAGCAAATGAATGTAAATCTTTGCAAATGAATGGTCGCAACCTTGCTAGCTTGTTTGATGCTTGTTGATGAAAACTGGGGTTGTTGTTCCATGAAATGTCAGAATATAAAGCAAGGACGAACTGATCCTTTTAAGCACCAGCAGTGTTGGCAGAAAAAATGATTTTCAGTAGTTTCACTGAGGTATCAAACTTTGAACATTAATAACTTTTTTCAGAGTCACTCTAGTACCTTACTCTTTTCGGAAAAGTTTATCAGCATCCCCTTGGCTATACTTTAACATCGTTGGTTACACAGTTCAAGACAACGTTGAGCCTCTCAGGAGAAAAATGCTAAAACGTAGGTTTTCCTGTGTAAAACTCCATACAAATTTCAAATGCAATGCGGAATGCGGGGACACAACCAATCACGCCCAAATTTTGCACAGTTGCTTGGACCCATGAGAGGCATCGAAAAAACTTTGTTCAGAAAAAATGACCATGTTGACCCGGTCTAATATATATAAAAATGAGTTTGAGGTTCCTTTGAGGCAACAAAACTCATGAACGGATGGACCGATCAGCATGAGTCTTGCATGGTTCGATTCGTATTCATGGTGGCTGTGTTTATATGTAGAAAAAGTTACGAAAATCGGCTTAAAAAAGCGAAATTTAAAATTACTGAAATTGTTATTTACGAACGGGTTAAAGATTCAAAACGCAATAAAACCAATCTAGAGTGCGGTGCAAAAGAGCCCAACAGTTGTCAAACAATCACAACCAAAATGGCAGTACAACGTCTGCCGAGACAGCTAGTAATTAATAATTTGCAAATGCCATATCATAGATTCTGGAGTAATGTTTGTAGGAATTGGTGAGCGAATCTTTGGAGAAACTCCTAAAGTACTACTGAAAAAAAAATGAAATAGTTCCTGAAGAAAAGTCTGAATAAATCATAAGCAATCCCTGGAAAAACTTTTGGAGAAACCCGTGGAGAAACATTCAGAACCCTTAAGATATTTTTGTAGAATAATATCCATATAAATACCTGAGATTTCCTGAAAGGAACTTCTGGGGAAATTCGAACAATAATTACTGAATTAAGCTCAGTGTACCAGTTATGGCTATAGTACCTCAAATTCGCCATAGTTTAATTTCAACCTTTAACGATGCAAATTAACAAGAAAAGTTTTGTGAACAAAAGATCATGTTCACATAAGATGATTGCACTTATTCGAACTTCACGATTTACTCAAATTATGATAGAAATAAATCCTTGCACCCTATTTCGCCATAGTGTAGCATGTAAATAGTGCGAAGTGGAACCCAAATTAACAAATGTGTCCATAACTGGTGCATGGTTCCTATCATTGGCACACGCCGTAATAAATACTAAAAGTAGTTTTGGCTCCGTCTCTATATTTTTCCTGTAAAGTATGAAAACTAAACAATCATTTGACATATCGACGACATTCGTCGGGTTTCTTCTTATTTTTGTAGAAATAGTTTTCCTAAGGTAGTGCGATAACTGGTACACGCACCCTAGTTCCAGAAAAATTTCTGAATTTCTGAAGGAAAAAACTGGAAGAGTTTCTGAATATCTGAATCTCTGTAAAAAATACTCCTTGAATTGCATACTTTGAAATAATCCTTGGAGGAATTCCAGGAGAAATGCTAAAGAAATTCATGAACAAACTTCTAAGGAAACTTCTAGAAGAACTTCTGTAGCAATCCCGAAGAAAAACTCGTGGTTGAATTGCTTCAGAAATATTTGAAGAAATACATGGACGAACTTCTGTAGCAATCCTTGAAGGAATTTTCTGAGGAATTCCGAAGGTATTACCGGAGGAAATTTTGAGAAAAAATACCGTGAACAGGGAAGATTACTGGAGGAGTTCCTAAAGAATCTATGTAGAAATCCCTGAAGAAGTACCTGAAGGGATACCTGGAAATTCTTAGGACGAGTTCTTTCTCAAATCCTATCTTCTTTCCATTAACATTCCTGAAAAATGATAATAAATTCTGAATGACCCATAGAAGAATTTCCGTAGGTGTCCCTGAAGGTAATCTTGCAGAAAATTCTGAAGATGGGGAAGAATCTAGGAAGGAATACATTCTTTAAAAATTGTCGGAGGAAATTGCTGAACTCATAAAACAAATTCCTTCAAGCTATAAGTAAGGTTTCCCCGGAATAATTTTTAATTAGGCGCCATGGTGAAGGAATGGCACAACGCCAATTCTGAGTGCTGTCATGGTAATATCGGAGCTGGTTACTCAAGGTTTCCAAATTTCGGACAAACCTTACTTATAGCTTGAAGGAATTCATTTTATGAGTCCAGCAGTTTCCTCCGAGAATTTGTAAAGAATGTATTCCTTCCTAGATTCTACCAATAATGCAGCCATTTCGTCCCATACCGGAAGGTGAACTATGTAGCGACCACCACTTGTTCGACTGACTGACTGTTCCAACGGAAACATCGCTTTATAACCGTCAAAGTTTTCGACCAAGAACGATGTATTATTAAGTTCAAGTATTATTGAAAATTTCTGTTCATGAGCATTGCATTGGCAATGGTAGAACTGGAAAGTGTTATTACATTTTCCCATGACATCTGTGGGGATTTTTTTTAATTACCGTACGGGTTTGGGCCGAAGGGTCTCAGATTTTCATGAAACTTTTTCTACAGGCAGGGCTCATAGATATATGAACAAAAAAAAAAATGAGAAAAATTCAGGGTCGCCTATTTTCCCGGAAAACTCAGGTGGAACTTTTTTGTTTTCCCCTGATACTACCTACTTGAAAAATCATAACTCAAGAACGAAGCATCGTAGAAACAAAGTTTTTTCTTAGAAATGCAAGCAAATTTTCTCAAAAATCTAAAAAAATATGAAGTGGACAAAGTTTTCCACAAACTTTTTCACAGTTGAGAAAATTCGTAAAGAAAAGCCGGAAAAAATATGCCCGAACTCGTGAAAAATTTTCAAAAAAATATTTTTGTGAAGGTTATTTTATAAGTTTTATTCGCTGAAATTTTTGGAATGCACTTTTTTTTTTCTTTCTTGAGTTATTACCAATTTTGTGAAAAATGATCATGTAAGCCTATATTATATGATCATTTTTCACAACATTGCACAATGGTCCACGAAATAGATTCACGAGGAAAGATGCATTCAGCGCCTTCAAATGATTTTCTAGATTATTTTGGTCTTCTACAATGTTGTTCCTAAATATAAGGCACTCTTTTCAATATACATGAAAATTAGGGTGGTCCATATTTTCAAAGAAATGTTGTTATAAAACATATCAAAAAATTAGAGGGGTGTTATTCTTGTAGCTCAAGTGAAAAATACTTGAAAAGTGCCTTTCTTTTCTAGAAAATCATCAACAACTTTTGAACGGAATGACGTAGCAACATTCTCAGCGCGTTTCTTAAAGCTCTAAAAGTGGTTCTTAGACAACTTTGATGAGAAATTTTAAACAAAAAAGATAAAGCGTTTAGACTGTTTTGACCAAATTTGGAGCATTTTCCCATAGTTTTCATAGGGTGACGCTAGAACAAATCGTTTTATTGCTTTATCTCTTTTGTTTCTAATTTCTCAACTATGGAAAATTTTGTGTAAAACTTAGTCCAGTTCATATTTTTTGGATTTCTGAGAAAATTTGCTTCCATTTTCTTAAAAAAACTTTGTTTCTACGATGCTTCGTTCTTGAGTTATGATTTTTCAAAGTAAGTAGTGTCAGGGGAAAACAAGAAATTTTCCGGAAAAATAGGCGACCCTGATTTTTTTTCAATTTTTTTTATTCATTCATCCATGAGCCCTGCCTGTGGAAGAAGTTTCATTAAAATCTGAGACCTCCTCCTCTTCTTGGCGTAACGTCCTCACTGGGACAAAGCCTGCTTCTCAG
The DNA here is from genome assembly GCF_035046485.1 of Aedes albopictus. Lineage (NCBI taxonomy): Eukaryota > Metazoa > Arthropoda > Insecta > Diptera > Culicidae > Aedes > Aedes albopictus. The sequence continues at coordinate 405,649,145 of NC_085138.1, read as the reverse complement.
CTTAGTGTTCTATGAGCACTTCCACAGTTATTAACTGAGAGCTTCCTCTGCCAATGACCATTTTGCATGTGTATATCGTGTGGCAGGCACGAAGATACTCTATGCCCAAGGAAGTCAAGGAAATTTCCTTTACGAAAAGATCCTGGACCGACCGGGAATCGAACCCGTCACCCTCAGCATACTTACCTTACCGGTCAGGCTAAGGCCGGGGTGGCCTCTGCTGTACATAGTAGCCGCCTCCATTCCACTCGGTCCATGGATGTTTGTCTCCAGTTCCGCACTCTGCGTAGGGTCCGCAGATCGTCCTCCACTTGGTCGACCCACCTAGCTCGCTGCGCTCCACGTCTTCTTGTACCGGTCGGATGACTCTCGAGAACCATTTTAGTCGGGTTGCTATCCGACATCCTGATGACGTGACCCGCCCACCGTAGCCTCCCGATTTTCGCGGTATGGACGATGGTTGGTTCTCTTAGCAGCTGATGCAGCTCGTGGTTCATTCGCCTTCTCCAAGTCCCGTCTTCCATCTGCACTCCGCCGTAGATGGTACGCAACACCTTCCGTTCGAAAACTCCAAGGGCGCGTTGGTCCTCTGCACGTAGGGTCCATGTTTCGTGCCCATAGAGGACGACCGGTCTAATCAGCGTTTTGTAGATGGTTAACTTCGTTTTACGGCGAACTTTGTTCGATCGTAGAGTTCTGCGGAGTCCAAAGTAAGCACGATTTCCTGCCACAATGCGCCTCTGAATTTCTCTGCTGGTGTCGTTGTCGTCGGTCACCAGTGAGCCCAAGTACACGAATTCTTCAACTGTCACCCGAACTGTCACCCTCAGCATGGTCATGCTGAATACCCGTGCGTTTACCGCCTCGGCTATCTGAGACCCTTCGGCCCAATTTGTACGATAATTAAAAAAATGCCTTTGTGCGACATTTTACAACCGTCTATTTTGGACCCTTACATAACTGTTGAAGTGCCCAAAAAACGCTTAGATGAAAAGAGACAGACCAAGCTCTAGTGGCAACGTAGAGCCAGAAATAAGAAGTTTCCCTTTTGCATAATAAAAACCACTCAAGTCGCTTTCGAATCAAAGTCAGACTGTATTTAAGTAGTTCAGCGCCGACTTGACCTTGAGACCCCCGCAGAGACTGTGAGTAAACATCGCGCGATACTGGTGGAGGTGGGGGCGGCCTATAGCGGCGCATCATAAAGAAACGCGGGAATAAGTATAATAATAGAAGAAGCAATCGAAGTTGGATCCGACGAGTGAAAATGAAAATTTACCGTTTCCGAATGCGCCCTTGGAAACGTGACTTTGGCGCGCGCTGGCTATTAGAAGGGGCGGGTAGGCCACATTCCTGTGGTTTTGGGATGATGGTGAGTCAACGTATGATTGAAAAGAGCGATCGTAGTTTTACGCGGTCACGCACGGTTGCTATCGAGTATTTCGGTGCCGTGAATAATCTTGGCCTACCTACCTACGCTCTGGAAAATGATGATCCAATCAAATTGGATCGCGGGTTTGTGTTGGTTTGGAAATTTAGATTTTCATTTGGAACATCTGGGGGATGGTCGGTTTGAATTTTTTTTTAAATTACTTGATTGATCGAGGTCGGGGTCTAGTTTACTTTTTATGACAGAAAATTAGATCTTTGAATGTAAGAGCTTACATTAAATATTTGTGTAAGGTAACGCAAATTCCTTGCGACATGATTGTTCGTTAACATTTACAAGATTTATCATTTGTAGAATTGAAATTGCTAATCATCGAACATTCCTCAGGTGCGTTGAAGGTTAACCTTCATCCAGCCAACGTACATTTTCCACCTTCAGAAAAGCACAAAAATGGTCATAACTTTTATGTTTTTCGATGGATTTTGATGAAATTTTCACAACTTCCCGAAAAACTCTTCTAGTTTATTATGTCCGGGACATCGGTGCCTGGTCCACATGGTTCCGAAGTTATTCCGGATTGTTTTGGGGTACTAAAATTGGCCACATACATTGCGCAACGTATATCTCAAGATCCCGATGAGGTAGAAGTATAGTGTCTTCGGCGAATTTGTTCAGCAGGTTAAGAGCGAACTGGCAACGGCGACTTTGGTTCGCGATTCGGCCGCTAGGCGGCGCCAGCGTCAAAAATGTTCAAACCCTCATATCTCAGAAACCTGATAAGATAGAATGATGCTGTCTTCGGCAATATTCTTCAGCAAGCTCAGAACTATCTGATAATAAAGCCTTTGGTTTGGGATTTATCCGCTAGGTGGCGCATTGTGTTCGAAAATTTCAAACACGTATATCTCGATACCCTAATGAGGTACAAGCATGCCGTTTTCAGCAAAGTTGTTCAGCAGGCTAAGAACTATATTGCAATGGCGTCTTTGGTTCGCGAATCGTCCGCTTGGTGGCGCCAGAGTAAAAAATCTTCAAACTTCTATATCTCAGAATCCTGATAAGATAGAATGATGCCGTTTTCAACAAAGTTCTCCAGCAAGCTAAAAACTGTCTGATAGTTGAGTTTTTGATTCGGGATTTATTCGCTAGTTTATTCGGTACACCGTCTTTCACCCCCTGCAGACAAATTTTGTCACCCCACAATATTGCTCCGTTTTTTCTTCCGGGAACTCTTCCGGGAATTTTTCCAGGAATTTCTTCGGGAATTTCTCTAGGAATTCCTCTGGAAATGTCTCTTGGAATTCTTCCGGAAATTTGTTATGGAGATCCTCTAGGACCCACATCAGGAACTCCTGCGGAGATTCCTTCAGGAATTCCTTCGGTAATTTCCACAGGAATTCATCTGGGAATTTCTTCAGGAGTTCTCCAGGAATTCCTCTGGATTTCCTCAGAGAATTTTCCCAGGAATATCTCCATGAGTTACTCCGGGAATTACTCCATGAATTGCTCCGGGATTTTCCTTAGGAATTCTTTCAAAATTTTTTCCAGGTTGGATTTATCCGAGAATTTTTCTAGGAGTTTTTCCAGGAATGTCTCCGGGAATTTCTTCAGGAAATCCGCCAGGAATTGCTTCGGAAATTTCTTCAAGAAATTGTCCGGGAAATCTTCCAGAATGTTTTCCAGGAATGCATCCGGGAATTTCTTCAGGAAAACTTATATTTTTCTTCGAAAAAAAAAATCACTGGGAATTTCTCCAGATAGTCTTCCGTGTTTTTTTTCTTCAGAAAACCCTCTGAGAATTTCTCCAGGAGTGCCTCTGGGAATTTTTCCAGGAATTCCTCTGGTATTTCTCTAGGAATTCCTGTTTTGTTTCCTCCAGAAATTCCGCCTGGAAGTTCTCCGGGAATTCCTCCGGGAATGTCTCTAGAAATTCTCCCTAGGAAATTCAGGAAATCCTTCAGAAATTTTTCCTGGAATTCCACTAGGAATTTCTTCACGACTCTCTCCAGGAATTTCTCCGGGAATTCTTCTAAGACTCCCATCAGCAATTCCTCCGGTGATTCCTTCAGTAATTTCTCCAGGACTTTTTCCGGGATTATTTCCAGGAATTCTTTCGGGTATTTCTCCAGGAATGCTCCCGGGGATTCTTCCAGGAATTCCCTCAAGGGAATCCTACGGAGATTCTTCCAGGAATTTCCTGAGGGGAATCCCCCAGAAAGGAGGATTTCCTAAAGAAATTTCCAGAGGAATTGCTGGAGAAATCACCGGAGGAATTCCTAGATAAATTTCCTGACGAATTCCTGGGGGACATCCTAGGGGGATTCTCAGAGGTGAAATTTGGTGAAATTTCCAGAGAAAATCTCGAAAGTTTCCTTTAAAAATCCCCGGAGGAATTTCAGAAGAGTCCCCGGAGGAATTCCTGAAAGAGTTCCTGGAGGATTTTCTGGAAGATTTCCAGAAGAAATTCCCAAAACAATTCCTGAAGGATTTCCTGGAGAAATTCCCGGACGGTATTTGTTAAGGAAGTCCTAGAGGAAATACGGGAGAAATTCTTGAGGGTTTTGTGAGAAAAAAATCACGGAAGACTTCCTGAAAAGATTTCTGGAGAAATTCCTAGAGGATTTTCTTGAAAAATAAAACCGACAGTTTTCCTTAGAAAATTCCCGGATATATATTCCGGGAGAAAATCCTGGAAAAATTCCCGGAGAAATTCCTAAAGAAATTCCCGGAGGAGTTCATGAAAGAATTCTCGGAGGCCCTCATGGATGAGTTCCTGGGGAAATTCTCAGTGAAATTTTTGGAGAAAATCTTGGTAAAAAATCCGGAGGAATTACTGGAAAAATTCCCAGGAGAATTCCTGCAGAAATTTCCGAAGGAGTTCCTGAAATAGTTGATGGAAGTCCTAGATGAAATCCTGGGGAAACTGTCGGAGGAATCCCCGGAGAAATTCTCGGAGGATTTCTTAGAGGTTTTCCCGGAGAAACTTCTGGACGATGTCCTTGAAGAATTTCCGGGAAGATTTCCTGAAAATATTCCAGGAGGAACTTCTTGAGGAATTCCCAGTGGAATTCCTGGATAAATTCCCGGTGGAATTCCTGGGGAAATTCCTGGAAAACATCCTGGAAGAGTTACTATAGAAACTCCCGGTGACATTCCCGGAAGAAAAAACGGAGCAAAAGAAGCAATATTGTAGGGCGACAAAATTTGTTTGCAGGGGGTCAAAGACGGTGTTAAAGTATTCTCTCTTTTACCACCGTACCCGACCGTCTACTATAATTCCAAATGGCTCTTAGCTTGCTGAACAGCTATGCTGAAAATGGAATACTTCTTGTTCATTAGGGTATTCATTCAAATATTTTGTTAATACTAGACGGAACCTATCGAATAATATCAGAACCAAGGACACCAGATACGCCTTACTTCCTCTTGAATTTTGGAACAATTTGAGATAAAATTGTCAGGATGTTTTGATTGCTTGTATCACCTAGCGTCGCCATTGCAGGATAGATCTCAACCTGCCAAACAATTTTACAGAAAACACCATGCTTTTAGCTTATTACAGTAACGAGATATACTTGTTTAAATATGACACATAAGGTGCCACCTAGCGAATAAATCACGAATCAAAAACTCAACTATCAGACAGTCTTTAGCTTGCTGAAGAACTTTGTTGAAAACGGCATCATTCTATCTTATCACAATTCTGAGATTTAGAAGTTTGAAGATTTATTACCCTGGCGCCACCTAGCGGACGATTCGCGAACCAAAGACGCCATTGCAATATAGTTCTTAGCCTGCTGAACAACTTTGCTGAAAACGGCTTGCTTGTACCTCATTAGGGTATCGAAATATACGTGTCTGAAATTTTCAAACACAATGCGCCACCTAGCGGATTAATGCCAAACCAAAGACTTTACTATCAGATAGTTCTGAGCTTGCTGAAGAATATTGCCGAAGACAGCGTTATTCTTTCTTATCAGGTTTCTGAGATATGAGGGTTTGAATATTTTTGACACTGGCGCCACCTAGCGGCCGAATCGCGAACCAAAGCCGCCGTTGCCAGTTCGCTCTTAACCTGCTGAACAAATACGCCGAAGACACTATACTTCTACCTCATCGGGATCTTGAGATATACGTTGCGCAATGTATGTGGCCAATTTTGGTACCCCAAAACAATCCGGAATAACTCCGGAACCATGTAGACCAGGCATCCATGTCCCCGGCATCATAAACTAGAAGA
>NC_085138.1:405610439-405643015 GCF_035046485.1 Aedes albopictus | reverse complement strand
GACAAATCCCTAGAGGAACTCATGGGGAAATATTCGTAAAATAATTTCTGGAGGAATCCCTGGAGGATAAATTCCTGGATTAATTCCTGAAGGAAACCCTGGGAGAGTTTCCGGAGGAATCGCTGAAAAAATCCTAGAGGAATTGCTGTAGGAACTTCCGAAGCTCTGGACCAATTCCCGAAGAAATACCTGGGGGTAATTTCCGAAGGAATGCCCACAGGCATTCTTGGGGAAAATACCTGGAGGAATTGCGGTAGTTATTTCAGAAGATATTCCTGGATCAATTCCTGGAGGAATTCCTGACAAAAATACCTGGGGTGATTTCTGCAGGAATTCTTGGAGGAGTTCCTGAAGGAGTTCCTAGAGAAATGCTTGGATGGAATCCTGGAGGAATGCCTGGAGGAATATCCGGAATAATTTGTGGAAAAATTCCGGGACAAATTTCTGAGGAAATTTTTGAAGAAAACCCTGGAGGATACCTGAAGAAATCCTAGAGGAATCTCAGGAGGAATTCATGCAAGAAAACCTGGAGGAGTTCTTGGAATAGTTCCTGGATATACTCCGAGAAGTTGCGGTAATAATTCCTGGATCAATTGCTGGAGGAATTTCTGAAGGAATTTATGGTGTAATTCTAAAGAAACCTCTTGGGAAATACCCGTACGAAACCATAGAGAAATTTCAGAGAAACTCTTGGAATAATCCTTGGCATTTCTGGAGAAACCTCAGAAGGAAAGCCTGATGGTACTTCTGGAAAAATTCCTGTAAGAAACCTAGGAAACATTCCTGGACAAATCCCTGGAAGAATTCTTGGGAAAATATCCGTGAAATAATTTCTGTAGGATTCTCTGGAGGCATCCCTCGATCAGAAATTCTTGAATTAATTCCTGAAGGAAATCCTTTAAGAATTTCCAGAGGAATCCCTGGAAAACTACTCGAGGAATTGCTGTAGGAATTTCTGAAGACCTGGACCAATTCCTGAAGAAATTCTTGAAGAATTTCCAGAGGAATTCCAGGAGGAATTGCAGAGGAATTTCTGGAGGAATTCCAGGAGGAATTCTTGGAGGCATTTCTTCAGGAAATACTGGAGAAATCATGGGGGGAATTCCTGGAAGAATCCTTAGAGGAATTTCTGGAGGAATTTGTGGTATATTCCTGGAGGGATTCCTGGTGCAATTCCTGGAGGTAACCGTGAAAACACTCCTGGAGGAATTTCTAGAAGAATCCCTGGAGGAGAAATTCCATGGAAAACTTCCTGATAAAATTTCTGAAGGAGTCCCTGGAGGATTTCCTGCATAAATTCCCGAACTTACCTGGGATTATTCCTGAAGGAATTCTTGATGGAATTCCTGGAGGAGTCCCCAGAGAAATGCCTGGATGAAATCCTAGAGGAATGCCTGGAGGAATACCAGGAATAATTCCTGGATAAAATCCCTGGAGGATTTCCTGGTGCATTCCTGAAGAAATCCTTGAAGAAATATCTAGGGGAATCTCAGGAGAAATTCATGTAGAAATCCCTAGAGTAATTCTTGGAATAATTCATGAATCAACTCCGACAGGAATTCCTGGGGGAATTTTTGAATGAATCCCTGGAGGGACAAATTCTTGGAGAAATTGCCATAGTGATTTCTGAAGGAATTCCTGGATCAATTGCTGGAGGAATCTTTGAAGGAATTCCTGGGGTAATCCTGGAGGAATCCCTATAGAAATCCCTAGAGGAATTCCTGAAGGAATGCCTGGAGGAACTCCTGGAGAAATTCCTGGTGACATTCCTGAAGAAGTTCTTGGAGGAATCTCTGCAGAAATTCCTTGAGAAATTCCTAGAGGGATTCCTGGAGGTCGCCTTGCACAAATTCCATGAGGAATCCCTGGTGGAATTACTGGAGGAATCTATGAAAGAATACCTGGAGGAATTTCTGGAGGAATTCCTGGACGAATCCTTGTAGGAATTTTTTGAGGAATTCTCAGAGGAATCTTGGAAAAAATCCAGGACGAATTTCTGGAGCAATTCTAGGAATAATTCCAGAAGAAATATAAATTTCAATTTCTGAGGGCATTCCAGAGGAGGAGTTTCTGAGGAAATCTCAGTACTGAAAAACCTGAGGAAGTCCTGAAATCCTGGATTAATTTCAGGAGAAGTTTTGGAAGGAATCCCTAGAAGAGTTCTTGCACGCATTTCTAAAACAATCCCGGGAGTTGTTTCTGAACAAATTGCAGGAGGAATTTCCGGGTGAATCCCCTGATGGTTTCTGAAGAAACCCCATGAGGAATTCCTGAGGTAATCTCAGGAGAGCTTTCTTAGCGAATTAGTGGAAGAATTTCTGTAGGAATCCCTGGATAAAAAAATATGAAGAAATCCGTATCTGCAGTATTTTCTAAACGAATTATTGAAGGATAACTTGTATGGACATTTAAAGGATTTTTGTACAAATTTTTCAAGCAATTTCTGGATTATTTTAAAATAATTTCTAGTACAATTTTCTGAAAAAACTTTTTTCAATATATTCCTGCAGAAATACTTCGAATCATTCCAGGTGGAATTATTGGACCAATCTCTAGCAGAATTTTGGAAGGAATATATGGAGAAATCCCTGTAGAAATCTTTGAAGGAAAACCTGCAGAAATATCTTGAAAGATCTCTGGAGAAATTTCTGAAGGAAACCTCGAAGAGGAGGAAGTTCTAAAGATATTCCAGGACAAATCCGAAGAAATGTCTGGGTGAATTCTTGAAGGAATCTCTGGAGGAATCCATGATGCAACAAGCTATGGTAAAAATCCTGGAGGAATTGTTCATACTCAAATAGTTTACGAAACTAGGAACAAATCCCAAACAGTCATTTTATATCCTCAATATTGCAATGCCGATTTGCATATTCACATATCGGTCGCCCATCCCGCTTAAAAGTCATTTCAAGTCAGGCCCCTTCCTGCGCCCCCTCCAGAAAAAAATCCTAGCTACGCCAATATTTATACCCTGCATAAAACAGAGAGAGCTATTGAGAACCAGTATTATGTATAAGAAAATGTAATAATGACGGTAACTATGACAACAGCGGTCAGGGAGCTTTTTTCATTTCTTTTTATTCACGAATTTTAACTTCTTCTAATATTTTACACAGGTCAGAAAGCGTTTAAAGAGGGTACCAGGAGGTGCCAGGGAAGATTCAGGGAGGTGTCAATGAGGCGTTTCAGGGGTTTGTGGTGGGTTCCAAGACGCTTCTGGGGGTACCAGGCTGTCTCAGATTACAGGAATTCTCAGATGTTTATTAAAGGGCTTCAAGGGATCTCAGGGACACTTTTAGAAGACACAGGAGGTCGCAGAGGTGCTCCGAAAGTTGACCATGTTGAACTTGTTCATTCAAGTCAAACGAAATCGTCTCAATTGCCCCGTCTGAACCCGCGATTCAATTGATCTGAATTCAAGGCATCTGTCAAGTGAGATGAATTCAATTCAGTTTTCTTACGCACCGCACGAGTGGAACAATGTAAACATTTGCTTCAACTGACATGCATTCAAGAGTATTCATGTGCCCGTTTGAGACGTTTGCTGAGGGTAAACACATCATCCATTTCGAATGAATATATTTGAGGAGTTGGCAAGTGAAATATTCGTTTCAGTTGAACAATGTAAACCAGGCATCATGTTCAACTGTCGTTCAAGTCAAGTGAATTGCTCAAGTGAGATGAATAGTAGCGTTTACACGTTCAATTCGCATTCAATTGGCCACTTTCCATTGACTTGAATCAAGTCCTTTGCACCATGTAAACCAGGCACACCTGAGTTTTAGTATTATAATAATTGAAAGAAAATTAGAATATTTGATCAATATTCATACTTGTTGAAAGAGAGATCTTCGACGTTTGTGAATGTTCAGAAAATAGTGAAAATAGAAAAGTATACCAAGATGTTGAATCCCTCCAGAAGCTTTTACAGTATTTCTGCATAGAATTACTTTGACAATTTCCACAAAAAATCCCACAAATAGTAATTTCTTTTGGGAGCTCATTTGAGAATTGTTCCAAAAGTTCTTTCGGAAATTCGTCTGAGAACACCTCAAGAATATAAACTAATATTTTTTTCGGGATTTATTTCAGAAGTTCTTGCGGCAATGCCTGCAGATGTATCCTCGACAATGTTTCTTAAATACCTCTGGGAAATTCCTTTAACAGTATATTTAAAACATTTCTCAGGAATTTCTCCAAGAGTTGCTTTGCTAATTCCCAGGTTTTCAATTTTTTTCAAGAATTTCTTTGAGAATGCTTTTAGCAGGTCTTACAAGAATTTCATCAGGATAAATTTAATGAAAAGCTTGGAAATTATTATTATTATTTATCTTTATTAAAGAGATTTTCAGCCGGCGGCTGGTTCATCTCTACTTGGAAATTATTCCAAGTGTCTTCGAGTATTTTCCATTATGTGTCTAGGGAATTCCTCCAAGGGTACCGTCGAGAATTTCTCCAGGAATAACTTCGAGAATTCTTCTATAATTTTTTATAAAAAATCCTCCAAAAGTTTTTTTCTAAATTTTTCTAAGAGTTGTTTTCGATATTTTTTCGAATCTTCTTTTGGAAGAAGCGTTCTCTTCATTTTCTTGGGATATTTCAACATTATTTTTTAACAGATTGTTTTAGAATGCTTGAAAAAGTTATGTACTTTATAATTTTGTCTGAAGTTCCTCCAGGAGTTTCATTGAGAATTCTTCTAAGAGTTTCGTCTAAGTGGGAGTTTCTCACCGTTTTTCCACCCAAAAAAAATCAGAAGATACCTTGATCCATGCTCTACATGTGTACGAAAACCGATTATGAAAATATTGCTTCGTTATTTATTGAAAAATCAAAAACCAAAAAATGAGGAAACGCTTCCAGTTTCGCCTTAAGAGTTTCTTTAAGAATTTATCCAAGAGTATGTTCTTAAGATCTGTCGGTCTTTTGCCCTGGGGTAAAATCGAGAATTTCCTCTGTGTTCCTTTGAGAATTTTTCCAGAATGTCAATCGAGAACTTCTGCATGAGCTCAAACCTCCGCCAGGTGTTCTATTGAGAATTTTCCATGAGTTTTTCTTCAATTGCAGAAGTCCTGAAAGTTTCCTTGAAAATTAGTTCAGAAGTTGTTATTTAAAGTCCTTCAAGAGTTCATCCATGTGTCTCCAACAGTTTCTTCAGGATGTTTTTTTGAGATTCAGAAGCTCACTTGTCAGGTCGGGAGGTGAATAGTTGGCGCAAATACAAAACAGTGTACACAGAAGATTCTGAAACTTGCTTGGAGTTATTTGGTGTGAACAGTAAACATTAATATGTATATAAAAATTTTGGAAAGAAAATTTAATAAGTTATATTCTGTAAAATTTTCAAGATTTGGGTTTCTCCGTTCCTTATTTATGACCAATTTTGGGGAAATTATCCAGATGTACATTATGAGCCGTATTCTTTGAAAATAATAACTAAAGATAGAAGCATCGTAGACACAAGGTTTTTTTTTTGTGAAATGGTAAGCAAATTTTTTCAGCAATTAAAAAAATACAAAATCAAAATTGTTTTTCACAAAATTTTCCACTGTTGAGGAAAATCGGTTGGAAAAGTCGGAAAACTATTTTCGAAGTCCGCAAAAATTCCCAAAACAAATATTTTTGAAAGGAAACTTTATAAGCTATATTCTGTGAAATTGTCAAGATGTGGTTTTTCTTCGTTCCTGAATTATGATTAATTTTGTGGAAATTAATAATTGCCCAGCCAACACACGATCGTATATGATGTAGAATAGGATGCAAAAGTGGAGGCGATATCCGTACACTTTACATGCGGTTAAATGGAAGCATGTACGCATATGGCCTCCACTTTAGCATCCTAGTCTACAACATGTGCGACTCCGTGTTGGCTGGGAGAGACTATCAAAAATCAACCAATATCTGGACAAATTTATAGAATATTGCTTATGTAACTGCCTTTCAAAAATAATTTTATGCAATTCAGTATCATAATTCTTAAATTTACATAACTCATTTTGGTATCATAATGGCCAATTATTCTGAACTTGTTCATTATGCAACTGAAATGAGTTGCATAGTGAGAAATAGTTGCATAATGTTCATAATGCAACTCATTTGAGTTGTATAATGAAAAAAATCATTGCATAAAATGTTGTATGGAACTCGTTGCGAAACTCGATTTTTTCAAGACTCTTCGTATTTATCCAACTCGACTCGGCAAGCCTCGTTGGATAAATGTACGACTCGTGCTGAAAAAATCAACTTTTTGCAACTCGGTACATAAATAACTACATGAAGAATTTTTCAGGGCTTCCTAAATAGTTTTTCCAACTTTTCCAACCGATTTTCTTCATCAGTGGAAAATTTTGTGAAAAACATTTTATTTTGTATTGTTTTTTTTTTTAATTGCTGAGAAAATTTGGATTTCACAAAAAAATAATTGTGTCTATGTTGCTTGTTTCTTAAGTTATGATTTTATAAACAAAGGGCTCATACAGCACATCTGGACAATTCCCACAAAATTGGCCACAACTCAGGAATGGAGAAAATCCACATCTTGAAAACTTTACAAAATATAGTTTATAAAATTTCCTTTAATTTTTTTTTGTAACTTTTCCGGACTTGGAAAATAGTTTTCCGGCTTTTCCAACCAAAAATTTTGCGAAAAACAATTTTTTGAGAAAATTTGCTTATAATTTAATAAAAAAATGTGTCTACTATGCTTCGTTCTTGAGTTATGATTTTTCAAAGTCGAGGGTGTTTGTGGAAAATGTTTGTTTTCCACTGGAGTTTTTCGAAAAATTAGGCGAAAAAATTTTGTCGTTTGATAGTTTTCACTTGGTAGAAATATTCTAAAAAACAAGCAATTAAACTTAAATTGTGCAGATTTTTTGCTACACTTCACTTAAAATTACCAAAAAATAACACTCATCTGACTGACTCAATTGCGTTCGTTTTCCACTATCATCATTAACCCATCCAACCGACCGTAACATGCCAGTGAAATGAAATTACCGCCCGAACTTTTGTGCTTCTTCAGCAAATGTTCCGGGTGAACTGAACACAACTTTGCTCGAGCAATTTGTGCAGCTGAAATTCGTTTTCCAATGAAAGAGCAACGATGAATCCTAGCAATTAGCTGGAATTTTCAAATTTTCTTTTCCTTTGGCTTAGCGTCAGTGTTCTTCAAAGAAACCTACAAGTGCAACGCGAGTAAAAAAAATCTGTGTAAGGAAAAAAAAGAGACTTTTTTATCTTCCCATAGAAGTAGCATACCATCATCGGCAGATGATGAATTTTGGGCTGATGAGTTTCCACGAGCTCAGAGGACACCCCCGGAAACAGTGTCATCGTTCCTGCTGCCACAATTTCACGCAAGGGGAGCATCATTTAATTAAGAACTTATCTTCCCTCCTTTGTCATGGGTGCTGGCTGGTTTTCTCCGAAGGATTTTGAGTCTTTCCTGAGAGATCCTTTGGGGCTCGTCTTGCCCTACCATCACCAGCAGAAGCACATCTGCCAAAGCAATAATGCACTATCTACTGTGAATCCAATAGAGACAGCGAGAGACCATTGTTCCCGGTGGCAATAGTAGGTGATGTTTTTGTTTGAACAAAGCTAGGCAAAATTAATTTTCGTTTCGGAAGAAGCCGAAAACAAGCACTGTTTGTATAGGCGCAAGGCGCGTTATACGCGGGTTGTTTGTTGAGATGCAAAATGAAGAACCTACTTTCAAGTAGGGCCATGAGCGGTAATATTTTGAAACTGGTAAATTAATGTTTGTTGAGCGCGAGATTCGTTAAAATATACCTGGATATTGATAACAAGTTGTTAATTTTAGGAAAACTAATAATGCTTTTGATATTCAGTAGTGTTTAGGAGTAATTTGGCAGAGTTCAATGATCTCATGGCAAACACCGTAGTTGTGAGATTATTATTATCATTACTTTATTATAGAGATTTTCAGCCCGGATCAGTTACGGATCAAAACTCTTGAAAAAAATCGCACAACTAGATTTTTCTCAAGAGTTTTGATCCATAACTCTAATTTTCATTGTCTGGAGGAATTCGTGAAGGAAAACTTTGAACGAGTCTCCGGAAGAAGTTTTGAATAAATTGCTTGATGAATTCCTGAACGAGTTCCTGGAAAAGTCTCTAAAGCAATTACAGAAGATATCTCTCCAGAAATTGGGGATTTTTTTATTATCGTACAAATTGGGCTGAAGGGTCTCAGTTTTTCATGAAACTTTTTCCATAGGCGGGGCTCATGGATATATGTATGAACAAAAAAAACTGAGAAAAATCAGGGTTCCCTTTGTAACAAGTTACAAACTTTTATATAAAAAACTAAATTAAATTCCCTATAAAAAAAATATAAAATAAAAGATATTCCCTTTTCCAATTCAAACAACATTCAAACATTTCCTACGCCAATATTGCCATAGCGAAAGCGTTCCCACTCTCTGACACGTATTCTACTGTAAAATCGTTATCCTTTCGCTCCCGTTACACCTTTCTTCCCGGAAAACTCAGGTGCAATTTTTTTGTTTTCCCCTGACATTACTTACTTTGAAAATCATAACTCAAGAACGAAGCATCGTAGAAACAAAGTTTTTTTTATTTTTAATTTAAACAAATTTTCTCAGGAATCCAAAAAAATATTTTTTTTTTGCTGAAATTTTTGGAATGCCCGTTTTTTTTCGTTCCTGAGTTATGGTCAATTTTGTGAAAAATGACCATGAAAGCACATATTATATGGTCATTTTTCACAGAGCTAGAGCGGATATTTTTTGGACCTATCATACAAGGCTGACGATTTTTAAGCAAAGTTGCTCTCTTCATACAGCTCTGTAATCTCTCTGTAACCAATGCACCGATTGAGCTGTTTGTAACTCGCTCACATCTTATATTTTAAAAGAACAATACAATGGCAATGACTGTATGTTTATGACATACCAGCCAATCTGGTAAATGCCAGTAAAGGGCAACATATATCAGTGTTGTTTTTTTTATCTTATTGGAAAAAAAATACAGATGTACACAATTTTTTGAAAATTTTGCTTAAATTTAAGAAAATTGTCTAATACACATAAATATTGCGACATTCACCAATCTGACGCAAAAACTATGTTCAAACGATTGGCTTTCTATTTATACAGGGGATAGACAAAATGATCGGGACAGGCAAAATTTTCACTTTTCAAAAAGTGTTCAACTAGATATAACTTTTCGAAAAGTGCATCAAATATTCTCAAATTTTTACTGAAAGTTCATTAATTAGATGTGTATCAGTGGCCCAAAATAAGAAAAGATCGGGCCATGAAGTTATAAAGATTCTTGAAAAAGGTAAAATTATCCGATAGCCAATCTTCGGATTCAATGAACCGATTGAAATGAAATTTTGACCATGTATGACTTATATAATAAGCTATGAAAAACCATTGACTTAACTTAATATTTTTAACACGGAAGAAAATTATAACGATTAGATTATTTTTCTAATAAAACACCAAATTTCCAAAAATATCAACATCGTTTCAAAATTCAAGATGCAAATTATAGTTCATTTAATTTCCCTCTAATTGACTTATATATAAATGTGTTTTGAAGGAAAGTAACAACATAGCCACCAATAAATTGAAAAAGTTATAGAATGCATATTAAAAAAGGACCAATTTACTAAAAAATCGTAAAAAAATTAAAATCGCTATAATTTTGTCTCTTGTTTAAAATTTCAAGTGAAGTCAAATGTTTTCCAGAGTTTATTATATAAGTCATAAATGGTCAAAATTTCATTTCAATCGATTCATTGAATCCGGAGATATGACATCTCAAAGTTGGCTAGCGGATAATTTTACCTTTTTCAAGAATCTTTATACCTTCGTGGAGAATGGCCCGATCTTTTTCAAATTTGAACCACTGATGCACAACTAGTGCATCAACTTACAGTAAAAATTTGAGAATATTTGATGCACTTTTCGAAAAGTTACAGCTAGTTGAACATGTTTTGGAAAGAAATTTTGCTTGTCCCGATCATTTTGTCTATCCCCTGTATAAAAAGATTGAAAATTGTTCGACTGCAATGCAAGATACTAGAATTTTAGTATAATCAATATTTTTTAAAATTGTAGAACTTAATTTTTAGCTAAAACTCAAAATCTGCTCTACTACACATTTTTTGAAGCACAGTCTCAGAATCAGCACTTCATTATGCATTAAAAATGTTGTTCGTTGACAGAAGTTCACGACTTTCTCGTATTTTGTAAACTAGTATTATTTTCAAATGGGTTTGGTAAAAATGACTTCTTCTACATAAAACTATTGTAAGCCAAGGTCTTTGTTTATGGGAGTTTCAGCCCGAGGCTGGTTCATCTCAGTTTCAAAGAAAAATCATTCTAAAAATTCAAAGTCGTTTTGAAACTATTTTTGTTAGAAAAACTTATCCTTCTTCTTAAAAGCGCCCATACGCCAAAATATGGACGATTGCTAGAAAACATAATTACCTGTCTTCAAAAAAAAAAATCATCAAAATAAAAAAAAGCGATACTGTTTTAAATTACCTTTCAATTTTTTAAATATTTTTTTCAGTGTAAGGCTCAATTAGGATTTTTTTCAATATATTTTTTTAAACTTGACTTATTTTGTGATAATCACCCATACAATACTTTTAGTAAAAGTAGTCATTGTTGATTAAACACATTTGGAACAATCGGCAAGAAAAGTTAAGCCCTTTTTAAAAGACAGTCAGGAAAAAGATTAGAAAATTAAACATGAAAAGTTGCTAATATAGGCAAGGTCTATCTATTAATAAAGTTTCATTGTGATCTGAGAGAATGCAGCCAATATTTATCCAAGTTAGCGCAAAAACCGTCTTCTGAAGGAGCCCTTAAAAAAAATCCCTGAAAAATCTCTCCAGCAATTCCAGAAGAAAACCATCAAGAAATACTACGGAAATATCCTGTGGTATTCAAGGAGGTATCTCAGAAGAAACTTCTGGAAGAATCTTCGAATGACTTCCACGCAAAATTCCTATTGAGTTTTCTAGAGGGATTTTTGAAAAAAAAACCTGAAATATTCCAAGGAAAAATCCTGAAAAAAATCATGAAAAACTTCCTGGATCAATCCCTGAAGAAACTTTTGGGAAAACTGAAGAGTTCCTGAAGGAATCCCTCAAGCAATTACAGGAGAAAACCCTAAATGAACTTTTCTTAAAAAAAATTAGTAGGAATAAGTGAGAGGCTATTTCTGGAGGAACCCCTTAACGAATTCCTGTAGGAATCCCAGGAGTAGATCCGGGAGGAATCCCTGAAGAGTTCATGTAAGAATCCCTGGAAGAATTCCTGGGGAAAATTCCAGAAGCTGTTCGTAGAGAAATTCCTCAAGGAGTTCCTGAAAGAAACTTGGAAGCTTTTCCTGGAAAATTTCTACAGAAATTTTAGGAGAAATCCCTGAGGAAATTCCAAAAGGAATTATTGACAAATCTCTAAAAGTCTCCCTGAAGAAATCCCCGAAGGAGTTCCTGGAAAAATCCCTGAAGACGCACTTGGAAAAATATCTACAGCAATTATAGAGGCAATTTCTTCGGCAACTTCAGGAAAAAAAACCTCTCAAATAATTCCAGTAAAACATCTCTGAAGTTCAGTAAGAAATTCCTGGAGGAGTCTTTGCAAAAAATAAAAATAAATCCCGGAGAAATCTTTGAAGCACTTCTTTGTGAATCCTTGAAGAAACTCCTGAAGAAATCTCGGGAGGACGTCCTAAAATAGCCCCTCAAGATATTTCAGAGAAAATGTCTCAACAGGCGAAATCCTTCAAAGAATCCCTAAAAAAATCTCTCAAGCAATTAGAGAAGATATTCCTCAAGAACTTTCAAAATAAATCCCTCAAGGAATTTCAGTAGGAATCTCTAAAAGTATTACTGAAGCAGTTCGTGAAGGAGTCTTTGAGCAGTTCCTGTATGAGTCCCTGGAGGAATTCCTTCAGAAATCCCAAAAGGACTTCGTAGAGAAATCCCTCAAGGAATTCCTGAAGGAATCTTGGATGGTGTTCCTAGAAAAATTCTCTCAGCAATTCCAGGAGAAATCCCTGAAGAAATTTTACGAGTAATTTTCGAAAAATCTCTAAAAGAATCCCTGAAAAAATCTCTCCAGCTATTATAGGAGCAATTTCTGCAGTAACTTAAGAACAAATCTTTTGAAGGGTTGCCGGAAAAATCTCTGAAGAATTTCAAGAAGAAATTCCTGGAGCGATGCCGGAGAAATTTCTGAAGCCCTTCTTGGTGAATCCTTGAAGAAACGCCTGAGGAAATCTTTGGAGGAAGTTCTGAAAGAACCTCTCAAGAAATTCCTGACGAAATCCTTTCAAAACTTCCAAGAGCAATGACTGGGATATTCCAAGAGCAATGACGGAGGTATTCCAGAAGGAATTCCCGGAGGAAATCCAGAAGGAATTCGCGGAGGAATTCCCGGAAGAACTCCTGGGGGAAACCATGGATAAATCCCTGGAGATATCCTAGGAGGAATTCTTAAAGGTATCCATGGAGTAGTTGCTCGAGGAATTCCTGGAGGAATCCATGTATAAATTCCTGCATGTCTCCTAGCCTAGGAGGTATCCTGGTATCCTGAGGGAATTCCTGAAGGTATCCATGGAGGAATTCTTCGAGGAATTCCTAGTTGAATCCATATAAAAATTCCTGGAGGTATCCTAGAAAAAAAATCCCGGAGGAATTTCCTGGAGGAGGAATTCCCGGAGGAATTAGAGGAAGAAACCCAGGGGGAATTCCCGGAGAAATTCCCGGAGGAATAAGAGGAAAAATCCCAGGAGGATTTCCAGGAGGAATACGGGGATGAATTAGAGGAAGAATTCCAGGAGGAGTTCCCGTAGGAACTCCTGGGAGAACCCATGGATAAACCCCTGGGAATATCCTAGGAGGAATGCCTGAAGGAATCTCTGGAAAAATGCAGGAGGAATTCCAAGATAAATTCCGAAGAATTCCAAGAGAAATTCCGAAGAATTCCAGGATCAATTCCAGGAGGATTTCCCGAAGGAAATCCTGGAGCAATTCCCGAAGGAATTCTTGGAGAAATTCCCGAAGGAATTCTTGGAGAAATTCCCGAAGGAATTCCTGGAAAAATACCCGAAGGAATTTCTGGACAAATTCCCGAAGGAATTCCTGGAGGAATTCCCGAAAGAATTCCCGAAGGAATTCCTGGAGGAATTCCCGAATGAATTCCTGGAGAAATACCCGGAAGAATTTCAGCAAAACTCTTGGATAAATTTCTAGAGGAACTTCCTAAGGAATTCCTGGAGGAATTTCCGGAAGAAATTCTGGGAAAATTTCCGAAGGAATTTTCGGTGGGATTCCCGGAGGAATTCATGGAGGAATACCCGGAGGAAGTTTTGGAGAAATTCCTAGAGGAATTGCTGGATGGATTCCCGGAGGAATTTCTGGAGGAATTACCGGATGAATTTCTGGAAGAATTCCCGGAGGAATTCCTAGAGTAAATCCTGGAGAAATCCCTAAAAAAATCTGGAAGAATTCCTGAAGGTATCCATAGGGGAGTTCTTCGAGGAATTCCTGGGTTAATCCATATATAAATTCCTGAGGGATCCTAGGAAGAACCTCTGATTGAATTCCTGGAGGAATTCCTGAAGAATTCCAGCAGATTTCTGTAGGAATCATTTACGATATTCTTTCAGGGATTTTTCAGAGGCTCTTCCAGAAAGCGCATGAAATATTACTGGAAGAATTCTTGTCAGAATTCTTGAATAAGTTTTTAGAACATGGAGGATTTTTCGAAGGAATTCTTTTAAAAAACTACTAGTTCTGAATTTGTTTTTCTGAATTTGTGGAAAAAAATCCAAAATCCGTATTTATTTTCACAAGAACTCCTAAATGAATGCCTGGGAGAATGCCTGAAGAAACTGCTTAAGATACCTCTCTAATTTCTAGAATAAAATCATACGAGGAACTTGTGGAGGAACTCTGGAAGTAATTCCAAGGAAAAGTTGCATTAGAAATTTCTGGAGGAGAAAGCCTTAGAGTAGTTTCTGAAGGAAACTCTTAAAAATGTCTGTAAACATCACTGCAGATATTGCACATAGAGGTACTGGTGACATCCTTGAAGACAGTCCTTGGTGAATTTCTCTAAGATCTCTGGAGAATTTTCTGAAGGAATTCTTAGAAAAACTTTTGGAGATACATTTGGAGAAATTCTGAAAATAATTTGTTTCACAATTTCCAATAACCAATTTCCGTGTTCAGGAGAGTTTTCTGAAGAAAGCCCTGCAGGAAATAAACAAAATGCTGGAGAAAGTCTTTGGACATTTTTGAACAAAAAAAAAATGATATTTTTAAAGAGTCCTTGGGAAAAATCATAAAAGAAATGGAGAACTATCTGCAGGTATGAATAGATCAATTTTTTTAAAAATTCTTGAAAAATGACAAGGAATAGATTCTGGAGAAGTTCTACAGAAATTGTTAAGAGAATTTTTGCAGAAATTTCTGAAGCATAACCAGAAAATTTTCTGAAAAAATCCTGAAGACAGGTTCAATGCAATACCTGCCCGAATATAAAATTATATCAAGTTCGCATCAAGTTGTGTTATGATGCTTTCTATAACATAAAGGGTGTCCACGATGAAATTGGCACACAGAAAATATTGTATAACTTTTAATTGCGTTCGCCAAAATAGCTAATTTTTTGACCATTAATAGTCTGTTATGTGTAGCTGATACCATAAAATTTGCATTAAAATCGGTTGAGTATTGGCGCAGATATTGTCGATATCATAAAATGAGATTTTAGAAAATTTGGGAACCCATTTAAAAAATTGCTTAGGCTATAACTTTTTTGTTACCTCACCAAAACGTTCGAAAATTTCACTCGATATTCTTAATATAGTATCAATTAAGTGGTAAAAATTTGATCGAAATCGGTTCAGTACTTTTTCTAGTAAATATCCAAAGCTCAAATCGCTTCAAGGTAAATTTTAGGTACCTTTTTACCATTTTTAGTTCCGCGTGCACTATTTTGACTGTAGAACTGGTAACACTGTCCCGATTTTTATAAAACTTTGACAGTATAAAATTGTTGTGTTAAACTGTTTACAGTGAAAATTTGAGCCATTTTTGTTGAGTACTTTCAAAGTAAGAGCAGTTTGAATTTCACTATACTAAAAACCACATCTGGTTATTGTGACATGGTGCGACATATATGGCTATAACTTTTTAACGGTATGATCAAAATGAATGAAATTTTGACAAATTACTTCTACATACAGACTTTACGTACATAAAAATTTTCATTGAAATCGGTTCAGTATTTTTGGCGCCAGAGTTGAAACGGCAAAAAAGTGGTATTTTCCAAAATGTTTGTTTGCACAAGATTCTCAAGTGGTAATTCCCTTATTTCAACGATGTCTCCGCCAATACTCAACCGATTTTAATGCAAATTTTATGGTATTAGCTACACATAATATACCATTCATGGTCAAAAAATTAGCTATTTTGGCGAACGCAATCAAAAGTTATACAATATTTTCTGTGTGTCAATTTCATCGTGGACACCCTTCAGAAGAATTTCTATAGAAATACCTAAAGGAATTAAAAAAAACTTTTGGAGTTAATCGTTATGATATTCCTGGAGGAGGGATGTTTGAAGAAGCACATGAAGAAATACATGCATGAACTTCTATAGCTACTTTTGAAGGAATTTCTAAAAAAGAGTGCGGAAAGGAATACTCGGGAAAAATTCTGAAGAAATATCTGAAAAAGCTCGTGCACTAAATGGAAGATAATTCTTTCGAGATATTTCTTGAGAAACTCCTGAAGAAGTACTTGTTTTAAGAAATACATAAACAGGAATGTATTCTTAAGGGATACCTGGAGGAATCTTTGGACCGATTCTTGCTGAAATCATTCTAGAAAATCCAGCAAGAAACATCTTCGGTAAAAAAAAAATCCAGAATAAAATTTGATAAATTCTCTTATGGAATTTCTGACTGTGGTGTTGGAGGTAATCGTAGAGAAAATTCTTAAGTCGTACATGAAAAGATATATGTATTTCCTAAAAAATTCGGAGGAATCTTTAGAATAATTCTAGCTGAACTTATAGAAGGAATTCCTGCAAGAATACCCCTTCCGTGATAACTACAGAAAAAATTCTTGAAAAAATAATCATTGAGGGATTTTTGAAAGATTCTTAACTAGACACAATATTGAAGTCTTCGCCATGGAGAGTACCAGCAGTCAGCACAGGGGACGCTGAAATTTGGAAACGTTGAGTAACCAGCTCTGATTTAACCATGGACAGCACTGATCAATACCATTAATTGAAGCTTCCAGGTACGTCTTTGTAAAATGTACTCCGATGGTCGACCAATGTTCCAACCATTTCATTCAATCTCCTCAACCTTGTACCGCGTGTCATATTAACCCTCATTTTAAAAGATTGCCATCGCATCACATCGATTCGTGGCGTTGGCGTTGGTGGGTCGTGCTGGATAGTGAGTAGCTCTATAGAGAGATACACGTATTTAAGCTAAGCTGAGATTTATCCTGCGACCAACTGTGCTTGCTTGTAGGTACGTACCAGATCCTACCAACTTGCGTGATGTCTCCTCTTCAATCTCCATTGCCATCGTCGTTGTCGTAGTCGTCATCAAATGAACGTGGGTGTCTACACAAGGACGTATAGACGAAGAGCTCGTTTTCTTTTACGATTATTGTCATTATCCTCTTAATCTGGATGCTTTTCTATTTTTTTTTTTTCTTTTCAGTTAAATAGCAATCTTTTTAAAGCGGATAGGGGTGTTCACTGATTATATTGCTCTGAAATTGAGTGTTTGGAAATTTAATCATCCAATATTAAGTTCTGATATATGCTCAATGGAATACGGAAGCAAGATCTACTTGGTAGTATCCGAACACTTCAAACTCCCCACACTGTTTCCATCAAAGAAAAATACACATATCCCTTCGATAAATGAGAATCGTTTCAAAAGCGAGGCGATAAGATTGGATGACGGCTATTGAGAAAGGAAAAAAATACAATATCATTTGTTTCACCTTTTCCGCTCTTTCCGTTTCCAGATAACTTGTCCCATTAAAAAAAAAGTAATTCACAAAGGAGGATGGATTTCGTTGAAATCAATAGCATTGACGCACAGCACCCAAGGCAGAGAAAATCACTTCAGGGTTTGTTTAATTTGATGAGGTACCGTTCTTCTTGGAATCAAGTTGAGTTTTTGCTTTGATCATTTGTCCCATCTCGTGAATGTCATAAACATTTGATTAAACTTCCAACAAGACTTTATTTAGAAGTATTCAACATACATGTGATTGTTGATATTTAGGATAAATAGAAATAGTGTAGAACAAGCTCACCCATTTATGCGACAACTGATTAATATTAATTTCAACTTCAATGGATTCGGCTAAAACGTTGACCAGTTACATCTATCAGGATGCCAATTTGTCTTGAAAAAACTTTCCACTTTAGCATCCTATGCAACATCATATAGGACTTTGTGTTGGCTGGGTACCTATATTTGCACAACTACCAACAACTGATGTAACAATCTACTAGTTCTTTCACTTATATCCACAGTAGCACCGTACTTTTCCAAAAAAAACACTTTTCCGGACTTCAATAGACCTTCAAGCTGCCAAAGTTTTCACCCCCTCTCCAGCATCACCTCCGTGCATTGGCTGCCATCCACTTCGCGCCCGTGTTGCCAACACAACGAATCAACAAAGTTGCGAAAGAAATGCCAATAATAAGCAAATTAAAAATTTCTCGATTGAATTTAAATGAGTTTGCTTTCCCCGCGCTTCTGTACTCGGACTCGGGTCGCATCTTCCATCGACCCTACCCCGAGATACACCGGGCCCGGCCGCGCGAGTCCGGTCGTCAATGAAAAAGTGGAAGCAAATTTAATTTATTTTCTCCATCCCAGCTGCTGAAGGTTGCTTTGCCAATCACACTGCCTGTTGTCAGACAGACCGGCCGTGGCAATACCATACCATCCCGCGTAGAATGGAATAATGATTAAATCGCGAGGAGCGGAAGAGGCCTGATGGATATTGCGTCGTCCCTGCGAGAAGAGACCCGGTCTTGTTCAAGAATCATTTTGTTAGAGAAACGGCTGAATACATCCACATTTATCCTATTTTCTGTTTTAAAACCCCATTGATTTTCTATTTGTTTTATTTACACTTGAACCTTAATTTCAGTATTTTTTTAGTGGAGGCGAAATTGGATGCATTGCCCCATTTTTTTTTATTTTTATTAAATAACGGAGCAATACTTTCAACATAGTTAGAGGAAGTTAGAAGGATCAAAATATCTTCTGAATTCTTTTCCTACTGGAAAATGTTAACTAGTGTTCCAAAAACATTTTTTTAACTTGTTTAAAAATGGATTTCTGAAAACTAACGAACAATTTCCACCAGTAAAAAAAATCAGGGAATACCTCAAACTATGTGTGAAACCCGATTTTGAAAATATTGCTCCATTATTTAGTTAAAAAAAATCGGAAATGAAAGCACTGAAGTTTTTTTTACGCGGTTTTTTACGAGGTTTTTTGAAATAACGCGGTTTTTTTACGCGGTACCATTACCGTCGTAAAAGAAAATATCAGTGTATAAGGAAATGCAACCAGTTTCGCATGAAAGTAATACACAGCGTGAACGTAATCCCGTTGCAGGTAGTCGAATACGCGACTGCTCGAGGGTTAATTATATCTGGAGCATTCTGAGGACTTAAGGTGACGTTTAAGGATAAAGAGTGATCGAGATATCCGCCATAGTTCTGTTTTCACTGAAACGGTAATCTCAGATTTTACTCCACATTATGAACGGAGAACTTGTCATTGTGTTTGCTCACTTGCAGTGCATACCATGATTATTTTCAGTCACGTCAACCAAAAAAAATCAAAATTTCTTTTTTTTTCCTTTTACAAAAAAAACGTTCTACTAAAACCAATGATTCTAGAACACTGAAGGGCCAAAAATGTGCTAAGAATTGCGATATCTATACTCGTTTTTCAGTTTTTGACAAAAAACAACCGAAAAATCAGCATTTTATACAATATTTTTTAGCTAAAACGATCATTCTCCAACAACGAAATTTTAATATTTCCTTTTTTGCAAAATAATGGATGGTCTACTGAGCATGAGCATGAGCAAAGATGACCGTACAATTTGTAGTTGCTACTCCGTGATTGACCAGAGTAATCAAAATTGCAAAAAGAATCAATGAATAGGGCTTGGGACTAGCTTACCATTCTCAATATGCACAGTTCTAGAGCTCTTAATTTTAGTAATATCCATAACAGCGCTGGACACGTCTTCACGGTCATCGAAGAGGGAAGGGAATGTTAGTAACACAACCGCTGTTATAGAGATCGAAAATTCCAGTGTCTCCTCAGTGGGTACATTGTCAGTCTGGGCACGTACCTGTAACGGTTCTAAAGCCCGTCAAAAATCCTCTAAATATTCCTGAAATGACTCCGGTATCCCCCCCCCCCAAAGACCCCCTCAGACCCCATGTAAAGCATTTGAAACCTCCAGAACCCCCGAAAATGCCTGCGTAACGAATAGAAATACGCCAAAGAAAGAACTCCAATAAATGGAGCTTTAGTCATTTTTCTTATTTCATTCTACTAATAACATTAACTGTAATATATTTTTGTGTTTATCTGGTAGAGGATCTTTTGTTTGGGTTAAATTAATTTATTTGGTACTCCTAGTATTACTACTGAATAGTGTGTCCCAAAATTGCACATAGTCAAAAAGCTTGGGGGCTTACCCTGCAAATGATAAGGGTGTTAGAAACAACCCAAGTAACCACAAGCATTATATCATTGCATGGAATAGACTGAATATCAACCTTTGCAATGCGAAATGCACTAATTCCACACTTGTCATGCAATAATCCTTTAGATTGGCATTATCAATGTAATGATGCATTACATTCTTTCTTTACATTAGAGTGCATTAAAGGGTGATATACGATAATTCAATAATACAACACTGCAAAAACTGAATAAATGCAATTTACAAACTAGAAAATGATGCTCTAACTATACAATTATAAAAGCTTGACTATAATGGTAAACAAACGAAATCAAGAAGAGTGAAACACTTTAGGTCAACTTAAGCGATTTTCAACACTTCTTGTTCGACTCCCGATCAACTTAATCCCCGTTTGAATCACCGATCGATGACTTTCTTCAGCAAAACCATTTTAGAGATGATCTTTTCTCTTTTCTGTTGACTGTTATCACATGCCAATAATGATGGAAACCACAATTTGCATAATAAGCAGTGTGCGAAGGGTGTTTTAATTTTCTTATAGGTATTGATTCAATATCTTCTAAAACGCATTATGTATTTATCAGTGATATATCAGAATATCATCTAGCGGTCTTCAGCACTTCTGGATCGACTCCCGACTCGGCAACAAAAAAAAAATAATGGTTATAACATTCATGTGTGGGGGCATTAGTACCGTCGATAACGAAACGGTGCTAAAAATAGATTTTTGTTTTGGTTTTTCGTGTTGCACGTATTAGGCATGTGCAAATGCAAATGTACAGCACATGCATTTATGTAACTTTAGCAATGGCTGTCAACGTGCTGCAATATGTGGCACTAATTTGATTTTAGTGGGGCCCTTTTCGACTTTAATATAGCTTCAATGATGTGTTTAAAGTAATGCAGCTTTATATTCACAATTTTAAATAACACTATAGGGCAACATTGATGCACTTATATACTGCTTCGTGGCTACTTGGGAAACTTTTGTATGGCAGCAACTTTCAAAAATGACGTTTTAAGGTCGCCCCGGTGATTTTTTTTTGAAAAATAACCATTTTTCGTAATATATTGCAATTAATAATATTTTCCGTACAAAAATTGGCAATACCCACCATTTTTATATTTTTTACAGCTTCATATACATCTTAACTACTTGGGAAAAATAATTAACGACATGTTTGGCTGGTTACTTTTTTATACTGAATTTTTGAATTTACTAAACTTTGTCATTTTTTGATATACTATGCATTTCACCCATCATAAAAAGATAGGAAATATTATGAGGAAAACCTTTGTCACATAAGAACTTTCCAAATCACATACAAAGTAAAAAATCATGTATGCTCAACAAGTTTTTGTTTTGACTGTGTTTAGGAATTATGATGACTTCATTTATTGAATTTTTGCTTTCGTTGACAAATCCATTTTCTTTGATATAGAAAGGTACCTACTAGCGAGAAACTTTACCATTAGGTACCATTTTGAGATGCCTCAGAAGACCATGGCATTTTAACAGTTATGTACATACTGATAAATGGCGCTTGAGCCTAGCTGTTTAGGACTGTAGTTGGAGGAAATGCCAATGCAGAACACGTAGCTTCCGGGAAGGTAAGCCCTGTTCCCTGGGTTAGTGGGTTGGTGTCAGGCCCTGCGTGCCAGCCGTAAAAAAGACTAGCACCGAAAAATCAACAAGAGAAGAATTCGAACCGATACCAATGGCAACGACCACAGCGACGAAAAGGGACTTGCGATTGGAAGCTCGATACTGTCGTGACCCAGCGGACAATTTCGAAGTCCGCGAAATTAGGGATTCAGAAGGCTTGCTTCCGGATTGGATAAAACGATTTTTTCCGTTTCTTTTTTTTCAAATTTTATTTTTCACGTCTATCTCCTACAATTTCTGTCACAAAACTGCCTCTGAACAAAATCATAGCCTACTCACTATTCTAATTATCCTATAACCTATTTACATTACCAAACATGAAATGTTTGGCATTCCTTGCTATTATTCTCATTCTCTACATTGCCTCTCTTGTCTACTCTTAACCCTATTATTTACAATATGTTTTTAATAAATACAAAATTATGATTTTCCACATTTTTTCATGTTTTTATTTTTCCCAGCAGCAAGCAATGGTATTTTATAAAATGCGTCCATGACGAATTCATTATGTTGTTTCTGTCATCAGTTTCTGCACTAAAAAAAAAAATATCATTTGATAAAGATTTGATTTGCAAAATAAATAACAGAAAACAATGATTAGAATGATGTTCATACATATCATATTCATATACTTATCACAATGACAACATGTTTAAAAAGTCTTCGATATGCAGCATTCTTGAAAGAAGTACATATTGATAGTTTCTGCGGTTATTTCATGCTTCTTCTTTGTGTACTTGAATGAAGGCTGTTATTTGCTGCTGAAAATCAATCGGTTTGCCGCTGTTCAACCTGGTGTCCTGTCCAGTTCCGCTCCTGTTCATCCGGTGTTTATCTGTTAGTCCCTTTTTCTGTATGCCAGCCGCCAGGATTGTTGAGTCCAAGATGCGAATTACCAACCAACTCAGAGGTTCAATGCATCCTTAATTGAGGCCAGTATTCCAGTATTCAACCAACTCAGAGGTTGTTCTATGAATCCGTTATTGAGTCCAGAATGCGACTTATCAACCAACTCAGAGGTTTTTAATGCATCCTTTATTGAGGCCAGGATTCTACTAATGAACCAACTCAGAGGTCATTTTATGAATCCGTTGATGAGTCCAAGATGCAACTTACTAACCAACTCAGAGGTTTTCAATGCATCCTTTATTGAGGCCAGGATTCAAACAATCAACCAACTCAGAGGCTGTTCTATGAATCCGTTATTGAGTCCAATATGCGACTTACTAACCCACTCAGAGGTTTTCGCATTTCATAGAAGCCAGCATTGAACTTATCAACCAACACAGAGGTTGAGTTCAAGAAGTGACATACTAACCAACTCAGAGGTTATTCTATGAATTCGTTATTGCGTTCAAGTTGTAACCAAAATACCTAGTGCAACCAACTCAGAGGTTTTCAATGCATCATTCATTGAGGCCAAGATTCTACTAATCAACCAACTCAGAGGTTTTCTTTTATGAATCCGTAGTTCAATCTATGGAGCGAGTTACCCACAGACTTTAACTTTAATTGACCCAGCGGACAATTTCGAAGTCCGCGAAATTAGGGATTCAGAAGGCTTGCTTCCGGATTGGATAAAACGATTTTTTCCGTTTCTTTTTTTCAAATTTTATTTTTCACGTCTATCTCCTACAATTTCTGTCACAAAACTGCCTCTGAACAAAATCATAGCCTACTCACTATTCTAATTATCCTATAACCTATTTACATTACATTCTCTACAGATACGTGGAACTGCTGCAGATCTCTCAACTTCATCGGGAGCACCCGCATACTCGCCGATGTACTGAAGGACCGCGGGTTCGGAATCGTGGCGCTGCAGGAGGTGTGTTGGACAGGATCTATGGTGCGAACGTTTAGAGGTAATCATACCATCTACCAGAGTTGCGGCAACACACGTGAGCTGGGAACAGCTTTTAAGTGATGGGCGACATGCAGAGGCGCGTGATCGGTAGGTGGCCGATCGATGAAAGAATGTGCAGGTTGAGGATCAAGCCCAAGTAACACACTTGTCACAGAAGAGTTATGACGGCGCAGGTTTTTGTTTCGCTGAATTCACTGTGACTTGCTTCTAACAAATAAACACTTACATGGTAGAAGTAAGTCACAGAGACTTCACGCTCAAATCGGTCCACTCAGAAATGTGTAATGATCACTCATTTGTGCATATTTTCCAGACCACACTAAATTTGTGTAAAGTGACCTTACACATTTTAGTGTTGATGCCTGAATATCGAAACAGTCCGTGTAGCTGTCACACATTGGAGCGTTTGCAGGCTGATTCGAAGAATGTGTGAAGGTTACACATTGAGAAAACGCTTCCCTTTTTTCTTCAAAAATACGTGAAAGCGATATTAAAATTGATTTCAGAGCTCGTTGGGGAGCTCGACAATCCAAGACTAGAAGGAAATGATAATCCAGCAGCACAGATCACATGTATATACTTTCGGGCTTATTTATTGGTAATCAATCTACCAATAATGCTTTACACAATTTAGCACTAAATAGTTGTGTTTTTATTGCTCAGCAGCCAAAACACAGCTCGCCAACGCTCGCCAACGCTCGTCAACAATAGCCACAATGGCAGTTAAGTCATTTGTATGCAATAAAAATGTCTTCTTGAAGCGTTTGCCAACCGCAGACGGCTTGCACAAAAATGAGTAAGGTGCCATCGGCTCATAGCATGAGCTTGCCTTACACATTTTTTTCCCACATTCTGCCGGCTTTGCAAGCGATGACAGAAAGTGTGTGAGCATTACACATCCACTGTGCAGAATTATTTAAGCGTATTCAGCGCAACAAAAACCTGCACCGCCGTGACTCTTTTATGGCAAGTGTGTTACTTGGGAGGGCTGATTCTTCAACATCAGCATAATAACAGCCCTCACTCCGGGAACACTGATGATGACAAAGACGCGTTTAACGCGCAGCTCCAACGCGAGTACAACCGCTGCCCGAACCACGACGTCAAGATCATCATAGGAGACCTAAACGCTAAGGTAGGCCAGGAGGAGGAATTTAGACCGACGGTTGGAAAGTTCAGCGCCCACCAGCTGACGAACGAAAATGGCCTACGCCTCATTGACTTCGCCGCCTCCAAGAGCATGGCCATTCGTGGCAACTTCTTCCAGCCTCCCGTATCGCTACACCTGGAAATCACCACAACAAACAGAATCGCAAATCGATGACGTTCTGAGTGATGGACGGCACTTTTCCGACATTATCGACGTCAGGACCTGTCGTGGCGCTAATATCGACTCTGATCAATACCTGGTGATGGTTAAACTGCGCCCAAAACTCTCCGTTATCAACAATGTACAGTACCGGCGGCCACCCCGGTACGATCTAGACTAGAGCGACTGAAGCAACCTGATGCGCATATGCGCAGAGTATCGAGGCAGCGTTGCCGGACGAGGGTGTGCTCGATGTGGCCCCTGTAGAGGACCGCTGGAGTACAGTCAAAGCAGCCATCATCAACGCAGCTGAGAGCACGTGGAACGGAGTCGACGAAACGATTGGTTCGACGAGGAGTGCAGAGCGGTTCGGGAGGGGAAAGACACAGCGTGGGCGATAATGCTGCAGAATGGAACCCGACAGAATGTGGAGCGATACAGACAGAAGCGGAAGCAGCAGACCCGTCTCTTTCGGAAGAAAAAGCGCCGCTTGGAAGAAGTGGAGTGCGGGGAAATGGAACTGCTGTGCCGTTCACAAGAAACACGTAAGTTCTACATTTGAAGGTTTTCAGCAGGCTACTTTACCGGGGCCACGCTGCCTACATTGCGTTGAAGGGGCTGCCCTATTAGGTATTGCTGACGCGATACAGCATTTTATACTCACCCGCTGGATGCCAGGACAGTCGCTGTTTGACCCGCACCTCCTTGGTGAACAGACGCTCGGGACGTACTTCCTCAATCTAGCTGAATTCAGAAGTCAGAAGGACAACAGTGTCCAGGCTGCACTACCCGCTAAGCACACAACTCTTAGCTGGCGGTCTTTGTCATCGTTTGACCCGTGGAAGCATGAGGTAGGAACTTGTGCTATGTTGGACGCTCTCCTTATCGACTCTTCGTTTTGCAGCCGCCTACAAAGTGCTATCCCAGATCATCTTCCGTCGTCTGTCACGAAAAAAACGAATGAGTTCGTGGGAAGTTATCAAGCCGGCTTCATCGACGGCCGGTCGACAACGGACCAGATCTTTACCGTACGGAAAGTCCTCCAGAAATGCCGTGAATACCAGGTCCCAACGAATCACCTGTTCATCGACTTCAAAGCGGCATACGACAGTATCGACCGCGCAGAGCTATGGAGAATTATGGACGAAAACGGCTTTCCTGGGAAGCTGACTAGACTGATTAAAGCAACGATGGACGGTGTGCAAAACTGCGTAAGGGTTTCGGGTGAACTATCCAGTTCATTCGAATCTCGCCGGGGACTGCGACAAGGTGATGGACTCTCATACTTTTAACTCTCATACTCTTCAACATCGCTCCTGAAGGTGTGATGCGACGAGCCGGGCTCAACAGCCGGGGAACGATTTTCACAAAATCCGGTTAATTTGTGTGCTTTACGGACGACGTGGACATTATTGCCAGAACATTTGGAACGGTGGCAGAGCTGTATACGCGCCTGGAACGCGAAGCAGCAAAGGTCGGACTGGTGGTGAATGCCTCGAAAACAAAGTGGTTCTACCCCGTTAGGCCGAAAGCCGTTATGCCGAATGTCGTTAGGCCGAATGCCGTTAGGCCGAATGCCGTTAGGCCGAAAGAGTCGTTAGGCCGAAAGGGTCGTTAGGCCGAATGGGTCGGGTCGTTAGGCCGAAATGGTCACTAGGCCAAATGGGTTGTAAGGTTAAACGGTTTGCGGCAACTGGATGGTAAAAAACTGTTTAATGTTTGAGGGAAACGGTCTTTGACCTTGAAATTCTGGTTGGCTTTGAATGGTTAATTGAAAATCTTCGATGAAAAAGTTGTTAACCCTTATGCTTAAACTTCCGGTGGACGCATAATTGTCCCATGTGCAAAAACAGACATTTGAGAAAATCGCGTCCAAAGTTCAAAAAAGTAAGTTGCCTCAACTATGAAGCATAAGGGATAAATCGTGTTATAACATCGACCAATTTTGAATTTGAGCACTAATTTCAGAGCGATTTTAATGTTCCATAGGATTTGCAATGAAACGTGACGTTTATGTGTCCACTTTTTAGAATGTGACAAATCGGCGTTGCATTTTTTCGTCAATTTTCGGAACAAACTGCCTGTTTTTATTTACCTATAAGATAGTACACTATGATTCATGTTCATAAGCTGCAAAACCTCAATATTGCCAAAAATACACATGGGACAAATATGTTTCCACCGGCAGTATAGTGAGTATAAAAGTAATATTACGAAAAAAACACCCTATGTTCAGAAGAAGGAAAAACTCTGTTGAGGGCTGTAATCCTCATAATGGGTAAAACATTTAAACTAGAAAGAGCAGCAGTAGACTACCGCCGTGAACAGAACAGTTAACCTAGAAAGAGTTTAGAAGAAGTAAAATTTCAGATGAAAAAGTTGATTGCTATAATTGATTGATTGATTTATCTTTATTTGAGAGACTTTCAGCCCTTGGCTGGTTCGTCTCTTGATTGCTATAATACGAATATTAGTATAACAGCCTATGTTCCGAAGAAGGAGGAACTCTGATGAAAAAGTTAATGGCTGTAATCTTTATAATGATAAAAGAACAGCCTATTTTCAAAAGAAGGAAAAAATTCCGATGAAGAATTTAATAGCTGTTATGTTCATAGTGAGTATAACAGTTAGGCTAGAAGAAAAGCCTATGTACAGAACAAAGGAAAACTTTTATGCAAAAATAAATGGCTGTAATACTTATAATGAACAGAATAGTTAAACTAGAAAGAACAGCCTATTTTCAAAAGAAGAAAAATCTCTGATGAAAAAATTAATAGCTGTAATGCTCATAGTGAGTAGAACACTAAAACTAGAGAGAACAGCCTATCAAGACGCGACGCGAGACGGAACACAACACTTATTATTCTTACAACGTTAAAAAGGAGATAAAATTACCTTTTTGAGTCGACCGGTTTCGGGCTCGTTGTTGCCCATCGACAGGACGATGTCCGTCGGACATCGTCCTGTCGATGGGCAACAACGAGCCCGAAACCGGTCGACTCAAAAAGGTAATTTTATCTCCTTTTTAACGTTGTAAGAATAATAAGTGTTGTGTTCCGTCTCGCGTCGCGTCTTATTAGTGTTGTCGAGGTTCTTACGTTAGCGCAAATCCCAAGAATTGAAGAGAACAGCCTATGTTTAGAAAAAGAAAAAAAATCTCCGATGAAAGATTTAAAAGCTGTAATGCTTATACATAGTGAGTATAACTGTTAGACTAGAAGAAAAGCCTATGTACAGAAAAAAGGAAATATTCTTATGAAAAAGTTTATGGCTGAAATACTTATAATGAGTAGAAAAGTTAAACTAGAAAGAACAGCCTATTTTCAAAAGAAGGAAAAATCTCCGATTTGCTGTAATTCCCATAGTGAGTAGAACATTAAAACACAAAGAACAGCCTAAGTTTAAAAGAAGGACAAATCCCTGATGATAAATTTAATAGCTGAAATGCTATATTTATTCTTCACTACTTATCCTTACAGTTTTTTTGTCCACTACGTAAGCGATTCCAATTGGCAGCTGAACTTACACTTTGTACCGCGCCTGATTGTATTCTATTTTACTATATTGAACTGGTTGCCTTTGCGCCTTTGCGCTGTTTTCTTTTTTATATCCTGCTCATGCAAGAATGATAAGCACGATCATGTTGATGCTTTTAGGTTAGGTATAATAGCCTTTTTGATTTGTATGACATTTATTTGCAAGTAGTATAATTATGTTGACACAATTACTGTATAGGATATCTTTATCCTGTCGATAGCTTTGGTTGTGCCCGTTCACCATAACACTTTGTTTCTAACTAAAAATAAGCTTTTTCGAGATGCTGTATTATAAATCTTTTCTACTTAGCCTCCCAAATTGATATCCCCCACACTCCACAGTTCCCCAATGATGTCGATTTTTCTCATGTTTATTTCGTTTTGTGCAATATAAAACAATAAAAGTCAGTAGACGCATATAATGACTATCTATTCGGCCTAACGACCCTTTCGGCCTAATGACTCATTCGGTCTAACGACTCTTTCGACCTAACGGCATTCGGCCTAATGGCTTTCGCATTCGGCCTAACGGTATTCGGCCTAACGGCCTCCCTTTCGTGGTGGTGGAGGAATTCGTCTACCTCGGATCCTTACTGATGGCTGACAACAACGTAAGCCGTGAAATTCGGAGGCGCATCATCAACGGAAGTCGGGCTTACTACGGGCTCCAGAAGAAACTGCGGTCGAAAAAGATCCAATCACTCACCAAATGCACCATGTACAAAACGCTAATAAGGCCGGTGGTCCTCTACGGGCACGAGACATGGACCATGTTCGAGGAGGACCTGCAAGCACTCGGAGTTTTCGAGCGACGCGTGCTAAGGACGATCTTCGGCGGTGTGCAGGAGAACGGTGTGTGGCGGAGAAGGATGAACCACGAGCTCGCTGCACTTTACGGCGAACCCAGAATCCAGAAGGTGGCCAAAGCCGGAAGGATACGGTGGGCAGGGCATGTTGCAAGAATGCTGGACAACAACCCTGCAAAGCTGGTGTTTGCAACTGATCCGGTTGGCACAAGAAGGCGTGGAGGTCAGAGAGCACGATGAGTGGACCAGGTTAAGCGTGACCTGGCGAGCTGGCGAGCATTGGGCGCGACCGAGGATGGAGAGCGGCAGCCACAAACCGTGTATTGTGGCGTACTATTGTTGATTATGTCTTGTCTTAATGATGTTGAACAAATAATTGTATGTTTGTAGGGGCTGAATTGTAGATAGAGAAGAAAATAATGATCAAAGAAGGGAACATATAGTGGTTCTACCTATCAAATTGATTATTCTACTTAAAACTACCGTCGATGGGGGTGACAATGGGTCTGGGGGGTGAGATTGGGTCACAACGGAGAAACATAAAATTTGAAATAGTTCATTAACTATCACTAATTTATATTGAAAACTTTATATTATTTCAAAGAGGAGATGTTTTCACACGTCATGATGCAGAATAAGATGTTTAGCAATAATCGTTTTTTGTTAAATTTGTGGCTAAACTTATATGATGAAACTACTAGTAAATCACTCTGAAAAAATTTCTCCTCCGTAATGTTTCACACAAGTACCTAACCATAAATTTTCTTATAAGTGGTTAGCTGTAGGTATTGCCTAGTTGATACAAAGAAAACAGCGGGCTGTCATTGCTCTTTTTATTTAAAAATTCAATATTGTTGACCCTATGTCTAAATATTAAGAATGGGGGTGAGATTGGGTCAAGCAAGTTATTGAGCGCACATAACCTTAACTAAAAATTCATTTTGTTTTTCAGTCCCCATTTGACGTTAAAGTGGTGCCATGTTTACGGTATCTTCATAAAAGCACTTTTTTTTCGAAAATATGTCGAAGAAGTGTCAAGCGAGTGTGTTCATACGTTTAGTTCCTGATACTTGTCTTAATATCATTTATAACAATAAACCCATGCGTTTGGACAGCTCCTCTAATCATCAGCTAATCTTCAGTGTACTGCAATATCGTAAGCTCACAAAATAGACTTAATAGCGTTCATCTTCTCCATTAATTTTTGAAATTTTAAGGAAATATCGTGAAACTACCAGACGGTAGTGGGATCCAGGAAATACCGGGGCTATAAAACCGGTAGCATAGCACAATGTCGGAAAGCGAACGAACATCGAATTGCGGCATACGAGATTGCTTATTGAATATTTAACTTGAATTTTATGAATTAAGAGTGCCATATAAGGAACATTCATAAAATACATGAAATTACTAAAGAAAAAAAAATAAGTCTACCGTTGAACTAGGACTCATACAAAATTTATTAAAAAATCCGTTAAAACGTTATTGCGGGAGAGGGTCTAATAATGTGAAATGCTGTGCAACATATTATTTGAACGACCCTCTATCTTCAGATGGAGTAATTTGCTTTGGCAATACCGAGGCCAATGATTATGTACATAAGAGTTCATAACGGAGGGTTTGGTTGAACATTTCTTATGCAGTATTCTAAAAATATCAGGTTTTTTTTTAATCAATCTTTCAATGCGCCTCTCGCTCATTGTAATCCCCCCTACCCTCATGAAGGTTGAAATTTTAAATGAGGATGTTTGTGGTAGCTAAAAAAGGTGATACAACATACAAACGTTATTTTATCAAATTTAAACCATTTTTTGGCTGTATTAACCCTTTTAGGTGGATAAATCATCTCTTAAAATTACCTAAGTTTTTATTCGTCATGGTTACATTGTATTTTATGTAGGTTTACTAGATATGATCAATAAAATTAACTTATATTCTTATATAGGCGATTTAGAATACTTTGACCCATTCTCACCCCCTCTAAGGGGTGAGATTGGGTCAATTTTCAATGATTTGTAGTTTAGTAAACAATTCATATAATGTGATACTTTCTTGCCAAACTATCATTACCACATAGAAGAGTACATATACCAAATAAAAAGTTATTCCGACTTCGATTGCATTTGTTATTTAACAAACAATCTTTGAGTATGCTTTTTTGACCCATTCTCACCCCCAACGACGGTAGTTTATTTGTTTATTCTACTTCCCAGTCAACACATGATCGCATATGATGTAGAATAGGATGCTAAAGTGGAGGCGATATGCGTGCACTTAACACGCAATTAAATCGAAGCATGTACGCATATGGCCTTCACTTAAGCATCCTATTCAACATCGTATACGACTTCGTGTTGGCTGGGTTAACAGTAAGTCATGCAATTATTCAATACTCGAGAAATTATAGTGCTAATTAATATGAATTACTTAAAGTGCCTAAAAAGATGTGAATTTTCTATAATCTACATACATACAATGTTAAACCTATCTAGAACATGAAATGTTAGCTACTTGGAAAGGTGAAATCTCAGTGAAATACGTTTAAGCACCGAAAATGTAGGTAAATGAAATATTGTATTCTGAATTGCTAATAATAAATATCAATTTGCAGTTTAAAGCTGCACCTACCACAAGCTTAGCGGCGACTTTGTTGTGCTGCAAACAACTCGGTGACCCACTGGATTTCGTGACCCTTTCCCCGCTAACATATTAAATAATGAATGATAATGGAGGAATTTCTGAAGGAATTCCTGATGTTTTGATTGTCTAATGGAATCGATCGAGGATCAATACGACAGTAATATGATATTCTACACTAAGGATAGTGATAATGTTACTGTAGAAGATCTAATAACTGATCGCAGTGACGAACCCAGACAGTTCAGTGTTGAACTGTTATACTCCATATGTCAATTCAGACATCCAACTCATCAAAGTTTATTTGTGTTGATACCAATAAAATACAATAGTGTACCTATTCATTCCGTTCAGGAAAAATCCAAATCCCAATGTTTGGTAGGGGAAGGTGGGGTAATATGTACCCCCTAAGCAAACGTGGCCCTATAGCTGAGATTAAGACGATTTTATGGGTGTCTTACGTTTTGAAAGTTAGTTTACTTATTTTACCTAGAGACGCCAACTTTTGGTCCGCGTGATATCAATTTAACCTAATCATATTAACAATTTGAAAAAGTGTTTTGTTTTGGGTGCTGAAAAACTGTTGGGGGCAAAACGCACCTTGAGGTGGGGCAATACGACCTCTGGCATTTTCCGCTTTGAATTCTAATGAAATACCAGGCGGCTCCATCTTACTATTCACGGCAGCAAATGGAAGGTGTAGGAGGCGGATGGTAGTTATGGGAAGGTGGGGTAATATGCACCCCCTAAGCAAACGGTGCGCTATAGCTAAGATTAAGATGATTTTCTGGGTGTCTTGCGTTTTGAAAGTTAGTTTACCTATTTGACTAAGAGATACCAACTTTTGGTCCGCGTGATATCAATTTTACAGAATCAAATTAACAATTTAATAAAGTGTTACGTTTTGGGTGCTGAAAACTATTGGGGGCAAAACGCACCTTAAAGTGGGGCAAT
>NC_085138.1:405548104-405609939 GCF_035046485.1 Aedes albopictus | reverse complement strand
TCATTGTTGTTTGTTGTACATCAATGTCGAATATTTGAATCATTTGCTTATTTTAGTAGCATTTTTAAAGTTGCAGTCATCTTCACAATTGTTTTTGGTAAATATTTTCAATCTTCTATTAATTTGAATAACAATCTTTCATAATTTTGTGTAGATGTTTCGCTCTCAGCAACCGACTTCCCACTTCTGGGATGGCATAGACGGTGTACAATACGAGGTATTCGGAATATTTAGGGATTGTTACTATTTACAATTATATAGAATATTTCACACACACGTTTATTTTGGTTCTTCCAGCTGTCACTCCCGAGTCTAACTGCCTATCAATCCCAACGCTTACTATGTTCTACCGAACCTAACACTTTATGCTTAGAGTCAGACCCTACAATCCTCCCTAGCTTTTATAATAATAATTTGGTATTAATTTCAATAGTTCACGTGCTCAACTACTTCCGTCAATATTGACGCTCAGATATACGCAACACGCAACATATTCGTATGCTCTAATATTACTAGAAAACTAAAACTTTAGTTATGTTTTGTTTCGACTATAGTAGTGTAGTAATATACAACATACAAAAAGAGCTTAGAGGTTTTAAAGAGTTTCCTCTCTGCGGTCGGTGTTGTGGCTGTTAGAATAGCCGCAGCGGTCACGACAAGTAGTAACAATGGATATGTATTGCAATATTATCCTAAATACTAATGATTCTAGCACAAATTGTATTTCCTATATTATAAAGGTTTAACCTATCTAGCTATCCTACCGTTGAATTACGCTTTTTTTATGTTTTTTTCTGAATCATTCAATACTTAGTTTAGTATAAAAGCTTGTCGATTCCAACAACATATTTTATACCTCTTATATATAACACGTACTCCTCCGCATCTGTGGCTTTATGTACCTTCATCCCCAGTATTCAGTATATTGTTGCTCATCCAGAGAATCTCTTTGCATCAACTAAAACTCAATATCTTCGACAGGGACTGGATGCTAAAATATATAAATATTATAAATCTATAGATTGTGGTCACAGCCGATCCTCATAAATCGATAGATCTAGTGATGCTTTCAATTTTGTATTCTATTCACTTCTATCAAATATTCCTTTAAGTGTTGTTCCAGAACATCCCTCAAATATTATCTGAAAGACAATTACCGATTAAGTTGATTATATAAAAACCCTAATTAATCCACCTAGTGGTGATGGTGCCTTTCTCGTGCTTTAAAATATCTTTTCAACAAATTTCAAGCGACATGTTGATGACATTGACATAAATACACAATGAAAACTGCTTGCTAAATCTACTC
Source organism: Aedes albopictus (assembly GCF_035046485.1). Taxonomy (NCBI): domain Eukaryota; kingdom Metazoa; phylum Arthropoda; class Insecta; order Diptera; family Culicidae; genus Aedes; species Aedes albopictus. The sequence continues at coordinate 405,608,630 of NC_085138.1, read as the reverse complement.
AATATGGATACATTTTATATTAGCATAACATCCAATATTCAGAAAATATAAGACAACGATCCAAAACTCAAACCAAACAAGTGTCATGAAGCCGCAAAATTTTGAAACGTCATTTTAGATTTCTCGGTCATCATTTTATGACTCCGGATATCTACCCCAACTAAACTAACCGCCATCTTGAACATTGAGACACCATCCTGGATGTTCTGGTATTCATACTTGGACTCTGCACCTAAAATTACATAAAATAGTCGCCGTATTGAATTTTGGCATGTCGTTTATGACTTTCTGGTTACCAGTTTTGGACGAAGACCGGCATTCTTCTTCTTGGGTTTTCTGATTACAAATTTTGAATTCTGGACATATTTTCATACAAAATATGCCCATAATGCAAGAATTAAAAATCCTATAAAATAGGCACTAACTTGAATACAGGGCCATTATATTGGACTTTTGACCCCTATCTTGGATACTCTGGTGGACTCCGAACATATTTTCCATACCAAATACACTTATTTTACATAGTTTTAGAGCTCAAAATTCCATAAAACAGCCACCATCTTCTGTTGACGCGATCAAATTCTTATTTTTCCATCTTGCTAAATTTACACCTTAGGAAACTGAAATGGTACGATTTGATGAGATCGCTTGAGTTTTGTCTATATTTTGATCTCATATATGTGAACTTAGACCTATTCGTCACTGTTGTTCATACCTAATGTTTATCAGGTCATTAAACAAAGCCACGATTTATTTTTTCACATGAATGTTGGATCTGCAACACAACAGCTAGTCTCTAATGTAATCTAAGGCTATTTTCTTGCTAACGGTTCATTAGATTATCAAAAAATCTGCGATCTGATGTGTCGTATGTATGGGTTTGGTTCATTTTTATATTTGGTAATTTCCGATGGGATAGCCGGATCTTATTCCATGAGTCACGGACCATGACACTACCGGTTGTCCCAATTATGGTCTGAAAATATTTTATTGCTATTTATTCAGCTTTACCTAATCACCGCGATTTGATATATCGCATGAATGGGTTTGCTTCACTTTTACTTCTAACCACTTTCGAAGCCACAGCTGAACCCGCAACACTACCGGGAATCTAATGTGGTCTGACCCTATTTTTCCATCAGGTTGTCGATAAGTCGTGATCAGTCTATTGGGCCTCCTTTGTCTCCGACATTCGCAACACAAGCAATCAAACTACTGTTCGAAACAAAAATGTCAAACTAATGCACTTCACCACGATAGCGGCTTCGGGAGACGGTTCGGCTTTTGTTATTCCTGTCTTCTTCCATAATAAGAGCTATGTTGCCCATCTGCACAGTTAGAAAAAATCACCGACTTCGGTAATGTTTTACCGAAATCTCAACCGTTAAGTTTGTTTTACAGGAAAAATTCGGTAAAGGTAGCAACTTCTACCGAAGTTCGTTAGAGTTTGACAGATAAACGATAACATTTTACCGAAATTTGTTATTTTTTTACAAAATTTCGTTAAAAATCCATTACCGAACGCTCAGCGGTTGAGATTTCGGTAAAAATTACTGAACGCGATTAGCTGTGTGTGTGTCGTATTCAATGCAACATGCAATAATAAACTAATATTAACATTCATAATCGGAATAGGCTGATAATCTATGCGTAAAGCTAAAATTAGACACATGTCATCGTGTCAGATGACATTGATTTGACCCTTTCTTATGTTTATTGATCTTCGTTCTACTGCTCGTGTTGTGTGTAGGTAAGAGGTAACGATAGCGCACGAATGTAACAAAGCCGACTGACACCCGACTGCGGCAACGAAATAAAGGTAGTAAAAAGTGTCGAATGTTTACAAGACTGGTCGTGATTTGATGTATCGTATCCATGGGTTTGGTTAAATTTTACATTTTACTACCCGGATCTGATTCCGGGTAACTACCGGCTGAACCAAATATGGTCTATCATTATTGTCTTGTTAACTGCTCATCGGTTAACCAAAAACGCTGCAAATTGAAGGTGTCACATGCAGGGTTTGACAATTTCGACGGGACTCTCGGAACCAATTCCGGAACACTACCAGTTGTCTTTAGTGTGACGTAAGGCTATTTTATAGCTAACTGTTCCTCAGGCTATCACAAAAGACACGATTTGATGTGTCACATGCCTGGATTTGGTTTACTTTTACATTTAGCCTCTTCCGGCCACTCAAAACCGATTCCGAAACACTTGCTGGTCGTTCATTGGGTAAAAAGCCGCTATTTGATGTGACGCATGTACGGGTTTGTTTCTCTTTCAGATTTAACCACTTCGGCGGGAACCCCGGAAGGGGTTCCGGAACACTACTGGTTCAGATATGGTCTGAGATGGTTTTCCTGCTCATTGTCCATCAGGTCATCGAAAATGCCGTGGTTTGATGTGTCGCATGTATGGGTTTGGTTCAATTTTATATTTGGCCACTTCCAGCGGGACGCCTAGAACCGGTTCCGGAACACTACCTGTTCAGATATGGTCTGAGATGATTTTCCTGCTCATTATCCATCAGGTCATCGAAAATGCCGCGGTTTGATGTGCCGCATGCATGGGTTTGGTTCAATTGTATATTTGGCCACTTCCAGCCCGCCTAGAACCGGTTCCGGAACACTACCGGTTCAGATATGGTCTGAAATGGTTTTCCTGCTCATTGTCCATCAGGTCATCGAAAATGCCGTGGTTTGATGTGCCGCATGCATTGGTTTGGTTCAATTGTATATTTGGCCACTTTCAGCCGGACGACTAGAACCGGTTCCGGAACACTACCGGTTCAGATATGGTCTGAGATGGTTTTCCTGCTCATTGTCCATCAGGTCATCGAAAATGCCGTGGTTTGATGTGTCGCTTGCATGGGTTTGGTACAATTGTATATTTGGCCACTTCCAGCGGGACGCCCAGAACCGGTTCGGGAACACTACCGGTTCAGATATGGTCTTAGACTATTTTTCTGCTTACCGCTCATCAGGTTATCGAAAATGCCGTGGTTTGATGGGTCGCATGCATGGGTTTGTTTCATTTTCATATCTGGTCCCTTCCTGGGGTACCGATCCGGAACACCTAAATGGCCATAACTCCGGAACGGCTGGACCGATCCGAACCATTTTCAATAGGAAACAATGGGACCAGATTCCGCGTCGAATGAACCGTCGGTCGTTAAAATCGGTTGATGTTTACTATCTAAAAATGAGGTGACCTTTTTTGTACACATACACACACACATACATACACACACACACACACACACACACACACATACATACACACAGACATCATCTCAACTCGTCGAGCTGAGTCGATTGGTATATAACACTTGACCCCTCCGGGGGCTCTATCAAATTTTCGTTTTTGGAGTGAACATATAGCCTTTCGGTACACCATGGTGTACGAGAAAGGCAAAAAATAATAATATAGAGTTGTTTAACAAAGTTTGGAATTTGCTCAAGTACAAGTTCTTTTTTTTTTCGTCAACTAAACTAATAATCAAACTGGCATCTGCGTTGAGAAACGCTTTGTTTCACGAAATGTGGGTACGGCTACATATGTATCATGAATAATTATTGTCTCTACTTAAACACCTTAACATGCTCCAGGTTTGATTGTAGAATACTTCAAACGATTCATTTTTTTTTTAATTGTTTGAACGCTACTTGTTTATTTGCAACAATCCTTCGAACGCTTTTAGTTTGATTTAGTAAATCCTTCAAACCCTACTGATCATAACTAAATCCTGACGCTATTTGTTTGAATTTCGCAATCATTGGAACACTATTGGTTCGATATTAATGATTGAAGGTTTATGCAACGCCGTTTCAATTTTAACAATCCTTTGAAGTTCAATATCTACAATCTTTCGAACGCTACAGGTTCATTTTTTTTAACAATCCTTTTAATGTTACTGAATCGATTTTAATAAAACCTCGAACGCTACTGGTTCGATTTTGCCAATCCTTCAAACGCTACTGGTTAGCTTTCAATAATTCTTCGAACGCTACCGGTTCAATTTAAACAAATCTTCGTTCGCCACTAGTTGGATTTTGAAAATCTTTCAAACGCTACTGGTTTGATTTCGAAAATCCTTCGAACGCTCTTGGTTCAATTTCAACAATCCTTGGAACGCTACTTGTAACGACCCCTCGGTCGGCGCGTCGCACTACATTGGACGAAAGAGTCATGGTCAGCTGTGGTAAAACCAAACTTGATTGCGATTGACAGACATCCAGGAAAACTGTCATTGGTAGATCTACTAGCTGGCAAAACAAAGAACAATAGATGCTGATGAAACGTGATGTGATTTCATGCTAGAAATTTAGGAATAACTTAATCATTATTAACGCTGAATTTGAAGTAGTGCTTAAGAATAATTGGATTAGTGTGAAGGGTATGAAATAATGTGCTTGAATTTATTGATGGTTTTGTGCTTAAACTACATTTTTTCTCTTAAGATAACCTAAAACTACGTCTATAGTACGGACTCGGCTTGACTAGTTTTTATAGATTGCAGTGAATTCGATAACATTAAATTAGAATTAGAATTCTCGGTAAGATCGATTAAAACAGAAAAACAAATCACATGCTAAAGCCCTTTCTGATTAGGTGTAGTCTTCGCGGATGATTATGAACTGTGTGCAGCAGATGCATCTATTCCATTGATAGGATAATCTCCGGTAAATCCAATTGGAAATAAGAAGTGCAACATTTTCTAACTAGAATACTATTCCTATTACAGAAGCAATCCTCTCTCAAGCAAGCAAACGATGAACAAAAAAACGAAATAAGAACACTAAACGTAAGTCACAATAATATATAATAACATGCTTGACTATCCTAACTAAGTATGTATTCCAGGAAATTTTTAATACATTCTCACTATTATTAAAAATACGGAACTTCTTATTTCGCGTTGCCTGTCAACAACAAATTAAAAATTTCGTTTATTCACGAGTATTTGCGAGAAGAATAGTGAAGATGTCTCATCACTCGCATCAGACCGATCCTGGTCTAGATAACGCTTCGAATCAAATCCAGGGAGTCCCATGCTCCACGCCAACAGAGAAATGCAACGTCTGCAGTGGTACGGATCTCCGCCGTGTGTGGCACTGCAACATATGCCGCTATTGGTATCATCCAGCTTGCATCGGAATCGATTCTGTTAACGAGAATCCGAGGTTCGTGTGCCCTCAATGTCAACCACTAACTGGTGCCCTAAAGCATACATACACTTCAGCTCCGTCTAGATCGGTTCCTGTAAGTACAACTCCCCTAGAGTATGTAAATATGTCGTGGTCGCAAATATCTCCAGTTACTACTGCGCCGTCGACCGTACCCATTAGTATGACACCTTACGCTCTTGGTTACCCTCGCACAACAATGTCCGTAAATCCGATCGCTTCAGTAATCCCGCATGCTGCAACAGTGCCGCAGTTCAGCAACGCGTTCCCAAATACATTCCCTACGGTATCCAGTCTTGCTCGAACACTCCCTCCGTGTCACATTTCGACGCCTCCCTCGTTGATAAGTCAACCTCCCGCGATGCAAGAAGCTGCTGTATCAGCTACACCTGCATCTGTCCCAGAGCCTTTACTTCCTCCGTATGGGTTTGCAGCAACATCATTGATAAATCAAACATCGATGAGATCGTCAGGTGTAACGCCAGCAGCAACAACATCCGCTACAGTGTCCAACGTAGCACCGGCGGTACTGCCACACTGTGGGTTTCCTGCACCAGTGTTACTCAACCAACAACCTCGTAGCATGATATCATCAACTACTGCTCCCGTGTTAGTCAGGGAACCACTGGCAGTATCAACGACATTCGCACCAATTCATCTCCAAAGCAACAATTCTGCAGTTCAAATGGATTCTAGGAGTCAAAGCTCGAGAGCAACAAGTTCAAGACTATCCGCTAAGCAAAAGCAGAAGAAGCTGGAATTGGAAATGTTGGATGAAGAAAGGAAGCTCCAAGAAAAGGAAGAAGCAAACAAACGAGAATATCTTCGAAAAAGATACGAGCTTCTGCAGGAAATTGCCAGTGAGACATCTTCGGTAGCCGACATCAATGTGGAAGAGGAAGGACCCAATGAGAGAGTAAACTCATGGCTCCTGTTGCTGCCAGCACTGCCACTTCACCGACCAATTTTGACACTTCTGTTGAGAGGTATTGTCAAATGCGATAAAGAGTAACGTTAAGGGAGAAGAGAAAGATGATCGGACGAAAGAATCATGACAGTTATCCATGAGTGACATTACATGCAGTTTTTCCTAGTTCAAGAATGTTATAGAATCGAAATATTTGATATTTAACAGTTAAACTTAGAGCTAAAGGGATGTTTGAACTTAAACTAGCTTAATCTAAACATAACTATTATCACAGATTTCTATCACAGATCGTAAGTAATTAATTATTATCGATATTCTTAGTTCTAACCTAAATTATTATCACAGGAGCAAAAACGAACACAAAACGAATATGGAACAACCTAAAAAGTAGCTTAACACCGAAAATTGTAAGTGAATTCAATCATATGTAAACCTAAATCTAAACAATAATAAATTACAGTTTATAGCTTTCTCGCACCACAACATTGAGTTTGCGAACTGCTCATAAAACTTCGGACAGAGCCGCTTGTTCCCGTAACAAACTATAAAAGTTTTCGTTCCGATGAATGCTGAGCGGAAGGATTATTTTTCGGCATCGCTGAACTCTACGCGGGCAGGAGACTGCGGCGATAATTCGCGCCTTGCCTCGTACGGTCAGAGAAGTCCCGCTAAATATTCAACGCGGGCAGGAGATTGCGGCAATAATTCGCGCCCTGCTGCGCACGACAAGAATAATCACGGTAAATATTCAACGCGAGCAGGAGACTGCGGCAGCAATTCGCGCCCTGCCTCGTACGGACAAAATAGTCATGGGGAATATTCACCAGTGAGCATCAAGGCAACACCCAGTCGAAGGTCTGCCCATATTGCCCTCCGCTTGCAACAGCTTCAGGAAGAGCGCGCAATCCAGCAGCGCGAATGGCAGGCCGAAATGAAGGCAATAGAGCAAGAGAGGATTGCTCTAAAGACAAAATATAAGTTGTTGGAGGAAGAATTTGCACTGCGTCGAAATGCTCGCAAATATCATTATGGCTTCAAAAGTGAAACGACCGCAGTGAAGCAAGATGTAATGCTTGACGACGAAACTTGTTCGCATAACCAAAAGAAGCCGAATTCGAATGGGCCAACTGTCATCTTGACGAAGCAAGCTTCGTCAGTGGAGAAGCGAAATCTAACGATACAGCCACGGCAAGAGCCCCTAGCTGATCTATGGCAAAGGAGTGGAGCTCAGCAGCGATCTATCCGCGCGTACTCCAAATCTCTTCAGAGGGAAAGCAACTTAACAATCGATTTCAGCTCAATTGATGACGTCAACAACGTAACCACCGACGGAGAATTCGAGGCTACGAAGCAAATTGCCACAGTTGATACTGCGGCAGTCGCTTGTCTTCGTGCACGCGAATCAGATGCGAAAGATAAACGGTTTCAATATGCGATGAACCGATCTCGTGAGTCCCACCATAGTGTGGGCCACATCAACGACCAACATCGGGAAATTATTCGTGAATTTGTCAGAAAGAAACACACTTCGACAACGGTTCCGCTTTTCAGCTGTAGCAAATGCCTCTTCGTTTGTTACCCATCGTTAGATATCGATGATATCAGGAAACGAGGAATGACACACATATATCAAGCAATGCGAATCAGGATACAATTAGTATACACCGGACAGTCGACGAAAGAGCTTGTTCAATTGGCAGTGAAATGTCAAATTTGTTTGTTGATTGTGGTCTACAATCGATACACAAACAAACTTGCAGTAATGTTTCCTGATCTTCAGATTGGCCCAAAATGCCACATTATCTCCAAGTCTCGCAATTTACGCAGTGGACTGCCCGAGGACGCGGTAAACTGGAAGAATATCTTCGATGAGCTCCGTATGAATTTGAGGTACGATATCCACGACAAGGACTGCAGTCGTCAGGGACTGGGAATCCTCCATTTGATTTCCTATTCGTTCAAATCGTCTGCCTTTGATGTTTGGTACTACCCACTAACTGAACACCAGAGCCGTATGCCCGGCGAGCTTCTAGGTCCGAGGCCGGACATGATTCGTGGAGGCCCCATCAAGATGCTCGGTGGACCACCGCCTCCAACCGATCGAGATAACATAAACGATCTCCTGCGAGCCATCGATTCCATGGAGGAGAAAGGTCGCCAAGAAGATCCGCGATATTCGCAACTTTTGGCCCTTCGTGCCACATCGAAGCAACAGTACTTGAATGCTTCCCAACTGCACCAGCTGTGCGGTCAACCCATGGACTACCGTTTGTTGATTCAAGAACAGTGGTCCGACGGAACACCACCGCAATGTCCAACGCCGCCGGCCAGACCATATTCGGGAGATCCACAAGGGAGACGAGCACCGCCACCAGGAATGCAACAACAGCAACCGCCTCAACCTGACCCTACGGATATACCGCCTGGAAAAGTCGGCCCTCCTGAAACGGGCAAGCCTGCGGCCGGTGCAATGCCTTCAAACCAAAGTCTCTTGGTAGGAATGACTATGAGAGAACAACAACCTCCTCATCAGCAGCAAAAGGGGGTCGGTCAACCACAACAACCCAGTTCTCAAGGACCAGGAGCAGGACGTTGTCCCGCTGCCCATGCACCCGCCGTCCAACCCATTCAGAAGCAGCACCGCGTCACAACCGTTTCCAAATTGGTTAGCCTAAATCTGATCATCATCTCGCAAGAACGCGAGAATCGAATGGCTACCCGAATCGCTCTAAGTATGGAGGAACTCAGCAACCTCCGAGCCTTGCGAGTTTTGATCTTTCAACGTCAGCTGCGGTCGGAAATTCTCCAATGTACTAGACGTGACACAACGCTGGAGGCGGGCGTCACCATCAAGCGTACCAAGCACCAAGGATTACGTGAAGCTAGAAGGAAGCGTCGTCAAAAGCAGCAGGAGTACCTGGCTTTGGTTCTACAACACGGCAGAGACTGGAAGGACTACCACCGAAACAATGTAGCCAAGCTGGGCTGGTTGAACAAGGCCATCATGAACTACCACGTCAACGCCAAACGAGAAAGGAAGAAAGAACAGGAACGTATCGAGAAGGAACGTATGCGTCATCTGACGGCCGATGACGAAGAGGGCTACCGAAAGTTTATTGATCAGAAGAAAGACAAGCGTCTGGCGTTCCTGTTGTCGCAGACCGCCAAGTACATTAGCATCCTGACAACGATGGTCAAGCAGCACAAGGTGGACTGGAAGAAGAAGAAGAAGAAGAAGAAAGACGGCAAGGAACAGCGGAAGCGTAGCAGGAAGCGCATGGTACTGAAGAACGGCCACTTTCAGCATCAGGATACGGACTGCGAAGCGCACGATTGTCGTGTCACGGTGTATGAAACTGCTTTCGGCAAGATGATTGCCGGCGATGATGCTCCGGTTTTGCGCGATTTGTTCAACTACGTTACTTCGGAAGACGAGGACGACGACAATTCGGATGAGAAAAAAAAGAAGAAGGCTACCCAGTCAATCCACAGAAATATTTGCACTAGATAGATGGAGAGGTTTTTTCAAGCTAGTAGGGAGAACTTCTTTAATAATTGTATCGATAAAGAGAAGAGCCAAGGCCACTTTGAAAGGCAATTGTCAGGTACAGTTTGAATATAGAAAACTTAGCTTCAGTGAACTTTAATCGTTATAAACAGTTGTTGGCCAAGTTAAGCAGTAACAAAACATAACGATCAGGAAAACGTCTGTTACGGTATGGCATCGCAAATACGGATACGGCTGTCTCCAAAGACCTATTACGTAAAACTGGAACCTGCGGCCAGTGTTACGGGGGGGAGTATGTTGCTGCCAGCACTGCCACTTCACCGACCAATTTTGACACTTCTGTTGAGAGGTATTGTCAAATGCGATAAAGAGTAACGTTAAGGGAGAAGAGAAAGATGATCGGACGAAAGAATCATGACAGTTATCCATGAGTGACATTACATGCAGTTTTTCCTAGTTCAAGAATGTTATAGAATCGAAATATTTGATATTTAACAGTTAAACTTAGAGCTAAAGGGATGTTTGAACTTAAACTAGCTTAATCTAAACATAACTATTATCACAGATTTCTATCACAGATCGTAAGTAATTAATTATTATCGATATTCTTAGTTCTAACCTAAATTATTATCACAGGAGCAAAAACGAACACAAAACGAATATGGAACAACCTAAAAAGTAGCTTAACACCGAAAATTGTAAGTGAATTCAATCATATGTAAACCTAAATCTAAACAATAATAAATTACAGTTTATAGCTTTCTCGCACCACAACATTGAGTTTGCGAACTGCTCATAAAACTTCGGACAGAGCCGCTTGTTCCCGTAACAGCTCCAATCTAGAGAGCTAGAAAACCATACGATCCGAAATCAAGAACCTGCTTTACAGGTACAGCAACAAACATCGCATGCTTCCATGGACGTTACAACATCTCACCGAGCGAACGCTTTCGTACAAAACGTTACGTACAGCATGCAACCGGAGCGCAGACAATCGTATGTACAAGACGACAGCCGAGCTCCGCCAAGAAGCATAAGATTTGCAAATGCAAGTGTGCCTACCTTCGACCCGATGCTGCGTTCTACCCCGAGGCAAATGAGATCGCAAATGGAGTATGGCAACAATCTTTCTCACAGCCAAGTTGCTGCACGACAGGCCGTTTCGCGAGAGCTACCAAACTTTAGCGGATCTCCGGAGGAGTGGCCGCTGTTCTACTCAACGTTTATTTCGACGACAGATATGTGTGGGTACACGCAGGAAGAAAACCTTATACGCCTTCAAAAATGCCTAAGAGGAAAGGCATATGATGCTGTGAAATGTAGACTGATGCACCCTACCAACGTTCCTGGAATAATCGCAACGCTCAAAATGCTCTATGGTAATCCTGAGGTCATTATTCATAACTCGATAGCGAAGATCCATGCTGCTCCGGCTCCTAAAGCAGACAAACTAGACACCGTTATCGACTTTGCGCTAACGGTGCAAAACCTTTGTGCAACAATTGAAGCTTGTGAACTTTTGGAATATACCTACAATGTGGCGCTGCTAAAAGAGCTTGTTGACAAACTTCCCCCATCTCTCAAATTAGATTGGGCAAAAAATCGGCGTACTCTTGCAACGGTTCATCTCACTGCGTTTGCTGACTGGCTGTACGACCTTGCTGAGACTTTATGCCCGATAGCGACGTTAAGTGTTTCTCGTACTGGAAAAGGTGGACCGGCTTTTCTTAATGCGCACTGTGAAGAATCCGTCACCTCATCTACGGCGAATCATACCTCACCTACATGTCCAGCATGCAAAGGTAACTGTGTAAATCTCGACAAGTGCCAACGGTTCCTCGAGTTAGGATACAATTCCAGATGGACGCTTATTAAGGAGGCTGGAAACTGCAGAAAATGTTTGAAGAAGCATAAAGCACCTTGCAAATCACAAAAGGTCTGTGGAAAAAATGGTTGCTCTTTCAAACATCATCCGTTACTCCATAACAGTCAACGTGATGGTGGTGAAGCATCTGCGAAGCAGGACGATAAGCTGGATGTCGACGCCTCAGATCTTGAAAGGCGGGGTTGCAATGCTCATCACAACCCGGCGACTAAGACACTGTTTCGCGTCGTTCCCGTTATGTTGTATAGCCGCGAAAAGGTAGTCAAAACCTACGCCTTTCTGGATGATGGATCATCATGGACTTTGATGGACGCAGAACTTGCCGCAGAGTTAAACGTGGATGGTGAACGGGTGCCTATATGTTTGAAGTGGACTGGGGACAAACATCGGTATGAGAAAAACTCGAGAATGGTAGAAGTTGACATTTCCGGAATCGAGAAAAACTCCAAGAAATACCCTTTACGAGAGGTACACACGGTTCCAAACCTCGGTCTCTTTCATCAATCACTTTGTATGAACGATCTCGCCCAACAATATAGCCATCTTAAAGGGATCCCAGCTGAGTCATATAGAAACATTCAGCCACGTCTTCTTATTGGAGTGAATAACGCCAATCTTGGCCATCCGCAAAAAGGCAGAGAGGGAAGAATGCATGAACCACTCGCCACGAAGACACGCCTTGGTTGGATCGTTCAAGGAGGTTCAGATGGGGGCGTGTTCACTGGATACCATAGTTGGAATATCGGTGTATGCAATGACGATAACAATGACATTCTACATCGAGCAATGCAGGAGTATTTTTTACTCGATAGTTTGGGTATTTCGAGGCCAAATCATCTCATCGTCTCGGCAGACAACCAACGTGCACAAGACATCTTACAGACCATGTCAAGAACCGAAAACGGTCGCTTCGTAACACGTCTTCTGTGGAAATTTGACGAGTTTCGCCTTCCCAACAGTAAACCAACAGCACTTCAACGTTTACGATGCCTTGAGGCTAGACTGAAAAGAGAGCCCGAGCTGGCTGAAGCAATGCAACAGAAAATCGAGGACTACATGAAGAAAGGATACATTCGTCGGCTGACTGCGGAGGAATTGCTGCAAACAAAAACACGCGTGTGGTACCTCCCGATATTTCCCGTTTTTAACACACATAAACCTGGGAAACTAAGGATCGTGTGGGACGCAGCAGCAAAATCTCAGGGAGTCTCTCTCAACACACTGCTCCTAAAAGGGCCAGACCAGTTAACTTCCTTGAACTCGGTTCTTTTTCAGTTTAGGGAAGGTAAGGTGGCCATCTGCGGGGATATCCGAGAGATGTTCCACCAAACGCTGGTTCACGAGGATGATCAACATTGTCAACGGTTTCTATGGAGGGAACATTCGACTGATCAAGAGCCCAGCACCTTTTTGATGCAGGTCATGACCTTTGGAGCCTCCTGCTCACCAAGTTGTGCGCAGTACGCTAAAAACCTCAACGCAAAGGAATTCGAAGGAGAGTATCCTGAAGCTGCTGATGCAATAACGAAGAAACATTACGTGGACGACATGTTAGCTAGCGTGGAAACTGAAAACGAGGCGATTAAACTTGCTTTGGACGTTCGACATGTCCACGCTCAAGCAGGTTACGAAATGCGAAACTGGCTCTCTAATTCTCCGATCGTTCTCAATGCACTAAATGCGGACCAGGATCACGAGAAGAGCCTGAACCTTAATTCAGAGTTGGCAACAGAAAAAATATTAGGAATGTGGTGGTGTACTTCGACCGACACGTTTACTTACAAACTATCCCCAAAGCATGATATCGAGCTGCTATCCGGGAAACGGAGTCCAACGAAACGAGAGATGCTACGTACTCTGATGGCGATATTCGATCCACTAGGACTCATCTCGAATCTACTGATTTTTTTGAAAATACTTCTACAAGAAGTATGGCGGTCTGCTGTTGGCTGGGACGAGGACATCCCAGAATCACTGAATGCCAAATGGGAGCTATGGCTACAGTTTCTTCCAATGGTGCAGTCAGTAAGAATTCCCCGCTGTTTTCGAACAACTGTTAGCCTAGGCGAAGGCACCAACGTTCAGCTCCACACGTTCGTAGACGCTAGCGAGTTCGCATACGCAGCGGTTGCATATCTGCGTTTCGAGCAAAACGGCAAGGTGGAGTGCGCAATTGTCTCCGCTAAGGCAAGAGTGGCTCCTCTACGATTTGTCTCAATACCTCGGCTTGAACTACAGGCGGCAGTAATCGGCTCCCGATTAGCAGAAACTATCGCAAGCTCGCTATCTTTGAAAATAGATGAACGTGTTTTTTGGACAGATTCACGGGATGCTCTGTGTTGGATCCGTTCAGACCATAGGCGTTACTCCCAGTTCGTGGCATTTCGCGTAAGTGAACTTTTGGAAACCACTACGATTTCAAGTTGGAGATGGGTAAGCTCGAAAGAAAATGTCGCTGATGAAGCTACCAAGTGGCAGGGACAACCGGACCTTGACAGCAGTAGTCGGTGGCTTAACGGACCAGATTTTCTCTATAACGACCGTGAATATTGGCCGACTGAACCTACTCATGGAACGAGTACGAAAGAGGAACTACGCGCCCAACTTTTCCATCACGGCGCTGCACCAGCTCCGGTAATCAATTTCAACTATTTTGGTACATGGGAACGACTTCTACGTGTGACTGCTAGGCTGTTTTGATACACACATAATCTTAGACAGTTAGTAATCAAACAACATCGCATAGGCGGTCCTCTTTCAAAATCAGAACTACAACGTGCCTGGATATACCTCTTTCAACAAGTACAGCTAGAGTCGTACCCCGAGGAGATAAACGTTCTTTCGGCTTCTAAAGAGAATCAGCTGCCAAAGTCCAGCGCGATCTACGCCTTCACGCCGTTCATGGATGACAACGGAATAGTTAGAATACGTGGAAGGATTGGAAACTGTGAATTTGCTACGATGGATGTTAAAAACCCTATTATTCTTCCGAAGAATCATCATGTTACCAGATTGATTCTGATGGACTTCCATGTGCGCTATCATCATGCTAACCACGAGACCGTCATAAATGAGGTTCGACAAGTGTACCGCATTCCGAAATTAAGACTTTTGTACAAAAGTGTCAGATCCGACTGTCAACAGTGCAAAAACGAGAGGGCCAAACCGAACCCTCCAATAATGGGAGATTTACCAGAAGGCAGATTAGCAGCATTCACAAGGCCATTTTCGTTTGTCGGTGTTGATTATTTTGGGCCTATGTACGTGACGATTGGTCGGCGGCTCGAGAAAAGGTGGGGCGTGTTAATAACATGCCTAACTGCGCGGGCCATTCACGTGGAAATCGCGCATTCGCTCAACGCTGATTCGTGTATTATGGCCCTGAGAAACTTTATGGCCAGGAGAGGTGTACCGACAAAAATATACAGTGATCGTGGTACGAATTTCGTGGCATCTAGTAAAGAGCTAAACGCAGCATTGAAGGAGATGAATCAGGATCATATGATACGGGAGATCGTGAGTCCACATACCGAATGGGAGTTTCTTCCACCGGCGTCTCCACACATGGGCGGTTGTTGGGAACGCCTCGTACGTTCGGTTAAAGTGAACCTTGAGAAAATGAAACCTCAACGCAATCCTTCGGATGAAGTTCTGCGGAACACGTTAACTGAAATAGAAAATATCGTCAACTCGCGCCCGTTGACATTTGTATCCGTTGAAGACCCTGATGACCCGGTACTAACCCCAAACCATTTGTTACTGGGGTCATCCAGCGGACTTAAACCAGCAGCGCCTCTTGAAGACAGCGGACGTGCTCTAAAACGAGCATGGCGAGCATCACAAGCTGAAGCGAATCTGTTTTGGCGAAGGTGGGTACGATACTATCTACCCGATCTCACCAGGCGTTCCAAATGGTACAATAAGATCAAGCCCATAAGTGTGAACGACGTTGTAGTTGTCGTCGATCCTGGATTACCTCGGAACTGTTGGCCGCTGGGACGTATCATCTCGGTTCGAACAGGGAAAGACCAGCAGGTAAGAGTAGCAACGGTGCAGACTAAGAATGGGATCTACGAGCGTCCAGCCACAAAGCTGGCGGTTCTGGATGTTCGACGCGACGGATCGGTAAGCCAAACACTTGGCGTACCCGGGGGGGACTGTAACGACCCCTCGGTCGGCGCGTCGCACTACATTGGACGAAAGAGTCATGGTCAGCTGTGGTAAAACCAAACTTGATTGCGATTGACAGACATCCAGGAAAACTGTCATTGGTAGATCTACTAGCTGGCAAAACAAAGAACAATAGATGCTGATGAAACGTGATGTGATTTCATGCTAGAAATTTAGGAATAACTTAATCATTATTAACGCTGAATTTGAAGTAGTGCTTAAGAATAATTGGATTAGTGTGAAGGGTATGAAATAATGTGCTTGAATTTATTGATGGTTTTGTGCTTAAACTACATTTTTTCTCTTAAGATAACCTAAAACTACGTCTATAGTACGGACTCGGCTTGACTAGTTTTTATAGATTGCAGTGAATTCGATAACATTAAATTAGAATTAGAATTCTCGGTAAGATCGATTAAAACAGAAAAACAAATCACATGCTAAAGCCCTTTCTGATTAGGTGTAGTCTTCGCGGATGATTATGAACTGTGTGCAGCAGATGCATCTATTCCATTGATAGGATAATCTCCGGTAAATCCAATTGGAAATAAGAAGTGCAACATTTTCTAACTAGAATGCTATTCCTATTACAGAAGCAATCCTCTCTCAAGCAAGCAAACGTTGAACAAAAAAACGAAATAAGAACACTAATCGTAAGTCACAATAATATATAATAACATGCTCAACTATCCTAACTAAGTATGTATGTTGGGCAGCAAACTGAGCATCTCTAGATGAACCAATATTATCACCTTTTGTATGTGGATCAAAATGAATTGTGTGTAGTTTTAGGGAGTTGTGATCGATACGTACAGCAGAGCAGTTGTCTGTTGCTACGATTAAACAATTGGATTGTGAGATGTTCGCTTTTTCAATGCTATATCCGAAAGCAAAGTCCTGGCTAATATGGTTATAATTACCCGGAATACGACAAATGGGGGCTCGTCCGGGAAACCACATGCCATGGCTTTCGGTGAGGTAGCTTGTAATTGCGATACGGAGCAGAAAAGTGAAAAAGTTAGTGTGATGGATGCGGCAAGCACCAAATGGGATGAACTTAGTGCGCAATGGGCTCCACACGACTATACTGCAGTGATTGAACATTTGATTAGGAACAATATGGAAATATTAAGAGTGTCTGGTGAAATTCTTAAAATGCGTAACGAATTGTTGGATCTGCGGTGCCAAAATTATAAACTGAAGTCTAAGCTGCATAGTGTCATACCACTACACACCAAAGAAAGTGACGAATTGTGTGCGGATAACAATGGCGCAAAGTTGAAAACTAAAACGACTCCTAATAATACAGTACACAATACTCAAGAGAATGAAGTTACAGTATCTCGATCAAACGAAATTGATTTGGATTATATAAGCCAAATGGCTAATTTATCGTATGCCAAAAACACTTGTGTAATTTGTCCTTTCGTAGCGACAAACAATAATCAAAGAACAAAGACTGATCGTGGATTCAACAGAAGGAGATTTCGGAAGAATAGAAGAAAAGTTTTTATCAATGACAAAAATTTACATCGAGCAACGATGGACCACAACTTCGACCGATTGGTCTTAAGGCATTCCAACGCAGTACGTTCGGACAAGGAAAACTGCGATACTGGAGATGATAGTGATGACGACGATGACGAGCGACGAAAACGATTCACCATCCGGGCCGGATGGTGGTCAGGTTGGCCGAATGTTGGGCAGCAAACTGAGCATCTCTAGATGAACCAATATTATCACCTTTTGTATGTGGATCAAAATGAATTGTGTGTAGTTTTAGGGAGTTGTGATCGATACGTACAGCAGAGCAGTTGTCTGTTGCTACGATTAAACAATTGGATTGTGAGATGTTCGCTTTTTCAATGCTATATCCGAAAGCAAAGTCCTGGCTAATATGGTTATAATTACCCGGAATACGACATGTATTCCAGGAAATTTTTAATACATTCTCACTATTATTAAAAATACGGAACTTCTTATTTCGCGTTGCCTGTCAACAACACTACTGGTTCGATTACAACAATCCTTCGAACGCTACTGGTTCGATTTTTTTTCAATCCTTCGAACGCTCCTCGTTTGATTTCAATAATCCTTCGAACACTACTGGTTCGTTTTCGACAATCCTTCGAAAGTTACTGGTTATACTTCAATGATCCTTCGAACGCTCCTGGTTCGATTCCAATAATCCTTCGAACATTACTGGTCCGTTTTCGACAATCCCTCGAACGCTCCTGGTTCGATTTCGTCAACTCTTCGAACGCTCCTGGTTCGATTTCAATAATCCTTCGAACGCTCCTAGTTCGACTTTTACTATCCCTCGAATGCTCCTGACTCGATTTCAATAATCCTTCGAACGCTACTTGTTCGAGTTCGACAATCCTTTGAACGCTACTGGTTCGATTTTTTACAATCCTTCGAACGCTACTGGTTCGATTTTTTTTACAATCCTTCGAACGCGTCTGGTTCGATTCCGACAATCCTTTGAACGCTACTGGTTCGATTTTTTTTCCAATCCTTCAAACGCTCCTGGCTCGATTTCAATCATCCTACGAACGCTACTGGTTTGATTCCGACAATCCTTTGAACGCTACTGGTTCGATTTGTTTTTTCAATCCTTCGAACGCTACTGGTTCGATTTCGACAATCCTTCGAACGCTACTGGTTCGACTTTTTTCTACAATCCTTCGAACGCTACTGGCTCGGAATATGAATTTGTCTAACACTACTAACGCAATAAAAAATAGGTGAATGCTACTGATTCCCTGCAATTGCGAAAGTTCCACAAACACTGCTGATCAATTTTCATTCTTATTCGAGCCTTGTTATACATCAACTACTGCTAATGGAAAATTTCTTCTTATGAATGTTATTACATCGTTCCAATCCATGGAAGCTACTTATTCGTTCCAATACGTGAACACTACTGGTTCACGTCAATCAAAGAAAAGTAGTTCATTCTAATACAAAAACGCCATCAGTTGTTTCCAATAAATAGACGCTTCCAGGAGCCATTACACTGTTTGTCATTATGCCAAATATTTGCCATTGCAGTCAGAAATTCATCCAAGGTTGCTATGATTCACGTTGTGTTGGTCATTTGTTGGTATTGTTTGACCAAATATTTTCCATGTCTAATAATAAATTCTCGGAGCGAGTGAACTTAAAATTCATCGCTGCACTCATCTATGGAACCTTAATCCGTAAACGCTACTGTTTCATCTCAATTCATTCCACTTGAACGTGAATAGTTCATTTCCATTCCCCTAAGATGGTAGGCTTTTCGCACCACGATGGCATAAAGCCTGTATCCGCAATAATCGGGACACAGAAATATGGCTGTAACTCTGCAATAGATACATTCAAATTGCTCAAATTCTGCCTGATAATATCTTAAGATGTGTTCATTTCACCTGCAAAATTTCATGAGAATCTGTGAAGTACCTTTTGTTGTAGCAATGAAACAGTAGAACGCGAGCATTTGAATTTTGTACAGCCCCTGGTTTAGCTTGTCAGCGCTGTAACTTCTTAATGTAACCTCTTAATCTACTTTACTTACATAGGCAAAATTTCAAAAAAATCGATGCACTATCAACAAATTTATAGTCGAAACATATATTGGGGCTGACCGTAATTTTAGCCCTTCAGACAACAATTAGTGAGCACCCCTTATTGTTTCGATTGTATTGTTGAAAGTACTACACCAATAATCATCAAATTTTTCAGTCATAATATACACATAATCAACTACCTTCTGTGAAAATTTCATGAAAATTGGCAGAGATATTCAAAAGTTATGAATGGGCAAACATCGCACATAAAAAACATGAAACATTTTCACTAACACTATCCCCTATCAACACCAGAAACTTTTAATCCAATTGATAAAAGTTGATTAAATTTTGCAAGAAAGTGTCTCTATAAGTATCATAACTGCTCACGAAGTTTCATAATTATCATCACAGAACTTTAAATTGTAGCGGAAAAGAACCATCTAGTATGCGAATGAAAATTGGTGATGATTGTACAAAATCTTAAAAACGTCGTCTGTTTGTTTCTCATCCACAGTTAAAAGTAATGCATCGATTTTTATGAAATTTTGCACAAATACTAAACATACACCAAAGAGTTCTCAGTTAATTTTTGGCCAATTTTTATTGATTCAGTACAGAGTTACTGCTGTACTTTTGTGTCCCGATTATTGCGGATACAGGCTTTAATGCACGTTCAGCGTGCCTGTCTGGGTCAAGTTGACCCCAACATCCTACTAGGGTTTATCTGGTCATTTGTCAACCTTACCGGCTTATTTCAATTCGTGAATACTGCTGATTCATTCCAAACCATACATACATCTGGCTAGTTCTTGCTCATGGACGTTACTGGTTCATTAAATTGTTTTTGAGCGTTACTGACTCATTTAAATCACAAAACGTTGCTGGTTAATAGTTCTCACATAAATGCCTCTAGTTCTAAAAATCAATTAAACATCTCTTCCCACACACCTGGGAATGGGTTACAATAATAATAATGCCAATTATTCTCCCCTCTGTTTAGTTTTACACTTCAAGAATAATTCAATTTATATTCCTCTGTTGACATTGTAGCTTTATGAGTAGTACGCAGATCGCAAGAAATTTCTTGGCCTATCTCGATGCGTGGAAAATTCAGGCAAGGAATCGTTCAAGAAATAATAAAGCGTCACTTTATTCCGGATTCTAGTACGGAGCTGAAACGAAACGTCAAATCAAATAGGGTTGCTGTGTTAAATTTCTTGACCATTCCGGTCACGGAAAAATAATGCATTGAACGAAAATTACTTGAACGATTCCGTTTGAAGTGCATACCTCGCATTACAAGGAATCAAGAACTTCAATAGACTATTGAAAATTATTGTTCTAGATACTAATATAAACCTCCAACACAAAAACAATACAAAATCAAATTCGTTAAGATAACTGTTATGTATAGAAACTATTATTGGATCTCAAGCTATCGCGTCTTCGACTACTTTTAGTGACACCACGCTAACGCCGTATACAACAAATCTGCATTTTTCAAGGTGCGTGTACTCACTACTCAGTACACAATGCGACCACTTCCAGGTCGAATACATCCAATTTATTTCCAATTTATATGTATGCTTATAACACAATTGCTTTCTGTGAAGTCAATAACGCGGTTCTACCCCATTACCCCGAATGCCTCTACCCCGAACGCCATTACCCCGAACGCCACTACCCCGCATGTGACGGGTTATTGGGGGATCAAGAGTTCAAACCCCAAATTGAGATTTTTTTTTAAAGAGCTGGTGTGTTACAGATGTGTTATCCACTGGATAACTGACACTGAGGAAGATTACAAGTGGTAGTCTAAATACGCGTATCTGTCAAAGGATGAGCAAAATAGGGCGGAATTAAGGTACGAAGCTGATTATGATCGTTTATGAGCACTTTTATTTGCCTCAGCAGTGCTCTAAGGGAATAACCTCAAACTCGTCCTCGTCTGGCAACACTACCTTGAAATTCTGCGAGTTTGCTGAGCCGACAGCTGGTTGCAGCAGTCGCTGTAGGTTGTACCGTACCGGTATCCTGCATTGTTGATGATTGAAAGTTTTGGGTGCAGTTTGAATATCACCAAATAGTGGCCACCCGACTAGATGGGAAAAACAAAATTATTACAGGTTGTGTTATTTTATTACAATGATATTTATAACGATGGTTGTTATGTACCGTTAGTATAACAAAAACTCGTTCCAATTAAAACAGAAATATAACAAGTTGCAATAGATCTGGCATCACCGTATTCGAGGCATTTCCACAGAACATGGTTGATATCTTGATAGCCTGCACCACACCTTCAGCGATTGATGACTATGAGCCCTAAATAAAATAAATAAATAAATAAGTCGACATATTATCTTGAAAAAATCTCGACACATGTCCAACCCCTTGAACCATGACATCATACTGTTGGAGAATTCTATACAATACTATGCCCAATTCCCCTGCATCCCATTTTTGTTGCCAACTGACCAAGACAAGTAATTGAAAAACAAAGAAAATCATTGACCGTGATATGACGGTTATACATATCGCCTTCCATAGCGCCCACCTTGACTAGCGAGTCCGCTTTCTCATTGCCCGGAAGTAAGCAATGCGAATGAACCCAAACCAAGGTTATATTATATGCTTGATTCGATAAAGCACTCAGAATTGATCATATTTCGCTCAGGAGTGTTTTGCTTTAAGCCAATGGTTTTGTCACTCCAGTGTAGACCCTCCGTACCCCAAAGACTTTCGAATCTACCATCAAAAACGCACCGATTCTTAGAACTAGTCTTTATTCCATAAGGGTACAAATAGGACTGATGAAAATTAGTAGTTTTAGCAATATCTTCAAGTTCTCACACTGATCAAGTTCATTTCTAGTTCAATGTATGTTTTTTTTTTTTTTTTTCCTTCTAAACCATAGGGGGATAATCTGCTCAACAGACACCCTAACAGAAGGTTAGGGTAGTGTAGGTCTGACAGGCCGTCTTCTACAACAAAAGTAAAATCCAGGACTACTCTCTCCTCGTACCCACTAAACCATTCCTATGGTCGCCAAACCCTACGTCTCTCCGGAACCACCAAGAAGGTATTGCTTCAGAGAGGGGCTAGTGCACATCGCACCCACAAGGTTAGCTGCGTAGCCTGCAGCAACGAACATCGATGACTCGCTTTGGAGAGTCCATCACGGTAGCATGCTGGCGCTTAGCCAGTTTCCCGAGTGGTCCTCGCCACTCCCTTTGTCCTCGGAAGGCGGGCAGAGTCAACCCCGCCCGCGCCCTACTGCTGAGCGGACATCAAGAACTGATGCCCACATGCAACCCGATCTGACCTGCCCGCAAAGGAAGGGTATCACTACCCTTCAGGCCCTATCAGATGCATCCGTAGGTTGCTGACGGCAGGGTCTCTACCTGCCCCGACCCTTGCCGGGGACCCCTTTCCAACCGCGGGCTTGGATCCAACCCAGTAGACCGACGCCACGACAGCACCGCTACCGGGACTTCCTCTCCGCGGCCACTTAATCGTTGTAAGGGTCGATCTCGACCGCAGGGCACCGGTATGACCTACGAAGCCGACTCCGAACCCCTGGACCACCTCTTGTACTGCATCTGGACTAGCCATTCTCCGAGTCCACGCGCCACCTCCTCTGTAGCTCCCAGACGATGTGGGTAATAGCCGTTGAAACGGCGTTCCAGCCAAACTCATCCCTACACATCCTCTGGACCAAGTTGTCCGGAGTTGTGTCCTCCCCGCATGTGGCAAGCATGCGGTCACGCATTGTGCGAAAACGCGGGCACACGAACAAAACGTGTTCCGCCGTTTCCTCTAAACCATTGCACACTGGGCATTCGGGAGAATCCGCATGCCCGAAACGGTGTAGATACTGTCGGAAGCAACCATGACCTGTAAGGACCTGTGTCAGGTGGAATGTGACTTCCCCATGGCGCCTATTAATCCAACTATCTACCCTCGGTATCAACCTATAGGTCCACCTTCCTTTGGTGGAACTGTCCCACGCGCGCTGCCATTTGACCATAGAGGCCATCCTGACAGTCCTGCGTATGCCTCTTGTGCCGCGCATTTCGAAGCACTCCATGTCCTCACTGATAAGAATGCTGATAGGCACCATACCAGTAATGACGCAGAGAGCGTCGTGTGACACGGTACGGTACGCGCTCGCAACCCTCAGGCACATAAGCCTGTAAGTACTTTCCAGCTTCCGTCGGTAGCATTTAGTACTTAGCGCGGTGCCCCACGCCGGGCCGCCATACCTAAGTATGGATGTAGCAACACTAGCCAGAAGCTTGCGCTTACTGGCGTACACCGCAGAGCTATTGGACATCATCCGGGACAGTGCCGCAATAGCTGTGGAGGCTCTTTTACAGGCATAATCGACGTGGCTACCGAAGGTAAGCTTATCGTCGATCATCACGCCCAAGTGTTTGACGGAGCGCTTTGACAGGATAGTACAGTCTCCTACACTGATCTCCGTCTGCTGCTCCGACTTCAGGTTGTTAACAACCGTCACCTCTGTCTTGTGGTGAGCCAGCTCCAGTTTCCTGGACCGCATCCACGCCTCCACAACCTTGATCGAGTGGTTGGTAGTCAACTTTACCTCCTCGATCGTTTCACCGTAGACTTCGAGCGTAATGTCGTCGGCAAATCCGACAATCACCACTCCCACTGAATACTCTAACCTCAACACCTCGTCGTACATGACATTCCATAACACCGGACCCAGGATGGAACCTTGCGGGACTCCTGAGGTTATGTGAAAGCACTTCCGACCCACCTCCGTGTCGTAGACTAGTACACGATTCTGAAAGTAACTTCCGAGAATCTTGTACAGGTACTCCGGTATCCCCAGACGCAAGAGCGCATCGGCAATAGCAGACCAGCTAGCGCTATTAAACGCATTCCTTACATCCAGAGTCACTACCGCGCAAAAGCGAATTCCCCTCCTCTTAGGCTCGAGTGCTTTCTCGGCGGTTTTTGTAACCGACAAGATAGCGTCTACGGTGGACCTCCCCTTCCGGAAGCCGTACTGGTTACTCGAAAGACCATTTTCGCCCTCGGTGAACCGCAACATTCTATTGAGGATGATCTTTTCGAGCACCTTCCCCGCCGTGTCAATCAAGCATATTGGTCTATATGCCGACGGGTCTCCGGGTGGTTTCCCCGCCTTTGGCAATAGTACCAGGCTCTGCCTCTTCCAAGCTTCTGGGAAAACTCCCTCGTCCAGGCATTTCTGCATAGCAGACCTGAACATCTCGGGAGCCTCTGCAATAGCTACTTTTAAGGCCAGGTTCGGAACTCCGTCCGGACCTGGGGCCTTACCTACGCTAAGGGACTTAGCTATCCCCGCAAGTTCCACATCGGTGACCCTCTCCTCATCGCCAGCCCCAGTCCCCGGCTGTCCTACGAAAGGAGGCCAAGGACTAGGATCATGACGCGGAAAAAGTCCTCCAATGATCCCCTCCAACATCTCTGGAGATTGCTCTGTAGGAGCCATCACACCTCTCGTCTTGGCCATAACGATCCTGTAGGCGTCACCCCACGGGTTCGTATTGGCACTTTGACAGAGACCCTCAAAGCAGGCCTTTTTGCTTGCTCTTATCTCGGTCTTAAGCGCGGCTTTTGCAGCGGCGAACACCACCCGCCGTTCGTTTCGCTCTTCCTCTGATCGTGCTCGCTGCATCCGCCGCCTAGCCCGTAGGCAGGCGCGGCGCAGGTCCGCAGTCCACCAGTAAGCCGGTGGCCTCCCATTTCTAGGGTGGACTCGCCTAGGCATGGTCGCATCACACGCACGTGAGAGCACCGCCACCAGCTCGTCGCCGTCTAAACCGATTAAGTTTCGCTCACGGCGGAGCGCCTCCCTAAATACCCCTTCGTCGAAGTATGATGTCTTCCACCTGCGAGGGCTTGGCCTTGGCCTAGCCGCCTCTTCTTCTATCCGCTGTCTGCTGTTATTGTAGTCGATACTGTAGCGAACCGCCAGGTGGTCGCTGTGAGTGTAGCCATCATCTACTCTCCAGTTCGAACTACTTGTTAGGCCAGGACTACAAAAGGTCACGTCAATAATTGACTCCGCTCCGTTTCGACTAAAGGTACTCTTGGTACCGACATTAGCCAAGTCGACATCTAAGATGGCCAGTGTTTCTAGCAGGATCTGACCCCGCTGGTTCGTGAAACGGCTTCCCCATTCCACGGCCCAGGCATTAAAGTCGCCCGCTATTACCACCGGCCTTCGCCCTGTTAGCACGGTCGTTAAGCGGTCCAGCATTTGCGTGAACTGCTCAATCGGCCACCGCGGAGGCGCATAACAGCTACAGAAGAAGACCCCGTTTACTTTGGCGACCACGAAGCCCTCATAGGTAGTAGACACCAACTCCTGAACGGGGTATTTACCCGTCGACCATATCGCCGCCATTTTTCTGGTCCCATCCGCGACCCAGTTGCCGTTGCCGGCGGGTACTCGGTATGGGTCCGATATGATGGCGATATCCGTCTCCCACTCAGAAACTGCCTGACAAAGCAGTTGCTGAGCCGCATCACAGTGGTTCAGGTTCAGCTGCGTTACCTGCACTGTGATTTGTTGTTCACTGCGGCTTTCTTAAAGGCCGGGCACCCTGGACCACCCATCGCATGTCTGTTTTTCGAGGTTTTCCCGGTACAGATCATGCAGATGGGCGGACTCGTGCAGCTTTGGGCCTTATGACCTTCAGCGCCGCATCGCCTACACAGTTTGCGCCTGTCGGGGCCTTTGCAGTCCCACGACTTGTGTCCTGGTTCCAGACACCTGAAGCAAACCTCTGGTGGCTCGTGGAATGTCAGGTGACATACACACCAGCCCACCTTTATCCGCCCTACTTTAACGGACTTTTTAACGTCCGCCACAGGTAGCTGAACCAGAGCTATCTGTGTCCCTGCTGGCCCCTTCCGCAGCCTGACGGCTGTGGCGGCCACCTGAACATCGCACTGTTGCCGCAGTGCCGTGACGAGCTCTTCCGCTTCGGTGATCTCGTCTAGGTCTTTGACCTTCAGAGTCGCCTCATGCGTAAGAGCCCTCACCTCCACTCCATCACCAAGGACCTCTTCTGCCAGCCTCTTGTAGGCGGCGCCCTTGTGATCCTTCTCGCGCTTAAGCTCCAGGATCATTTCGCCCGTACGAGTACGTCTGATACTGCGTACGTCGGCTCCAAGACCCTCAAGCTTGGCGTCGCACCTCATCGCCTTCAAGACGTCCGAGTATTTCGACTGTTCGGTCTTGATGACGATAGCGTCACCTTTTTCGCGCCTGGCACCTGCCTTCCTACGCCTTGGCTTGGCGACCTGCACTTCTGCCTGCGGATTCCCCTTCTTCTTCCTCTTCCGCTCTACCTTTGTCCAAGGAGGGTCCTCTCCTTGGATCGCCCTGCTCTGTGGCTGCTGAGGGCCCACCATTGGTCGCAACCCCTTGTTCCCATCATTCCGGGACGGGCCGGCCTTTTCAGGCCCACCCTTCCCAGCTTTCCGGGAACCCTGGCTGGGGTCCGACTTTCCGGCATAACCACCGGCTTTCGGGGTTATTATACGCCTGGCCTTGCGGGCACCGCCAGACAGCTCCTCACCTGACGGCTGCCTCGCCCGCTTCTGCGAATGCTTGTCACGTTTGTCACGAGCATTCGCTTCCACACTCTTCGGACTACCCGCGAAGGAGAAGGCCTCCGTTTGCGTAAGCTTAGACGCTTTCTCCTTTGCGGGTTCCGCCGCTGCCGCAGCCAGCAACGCGACCGCGTGCTCCTGCTTGGCCTCATCAACTGACGCTCTAAGCCGAAGCAAGGCCGTTTTCAGGTCCTTACTTATATTCGACTTAGTTGTCGCGAAGTCAATAATTTTGCCAAGCTGCTGCTCAGCTACCTCCAATGCGGGCCGTCCTTTTCCTGCTACTTGGCTGATGGCCCTCAGCAACCATGCTCCGTCCATAACCTCCGCCGGCTGGCTTGCCGTGGAGTGGACAGGAGCTCCCACGCTTGAGCTGCGTAAGCAGCTTCCAGCACCTGACTCCTCGCTTCTCCTTGTTGGAGACCGCATCAACCCGCTTCTTGCGAAGGGGTTGATCGCACCACTACTACCTGTTGCACTTGATTTCGAAATTTGTTTACTCATATTTGATTCCCACGAGTCGCACGAGAAAGAATGTCCACCACGCCAGAGCTCTGCATTAACGCGGTAAGGGACAGCTTACTGTGGGGGGTGCCCAGGTGCCCCACAGGCTCCGTTAAAGATCGAGCATCTTTTTCACCCCCTCGATCACTCATTCCTCGGCACGGGTCGCTTGACACCTTGAATTGGGGTTAGTAGTAGTTCAATGTATGTGTTACAATTCAATTGAACCCTATTCAATCAATCTATAGTTTACAAACTGACACCACTGCGCAAATGATGTCTCATCATTTTTCCTTCCCATCGGCTGACTCGAAGCTGTCTAGGTTTCCCATCTCACACCACCGTTTCATACGATCAGCAGCGTAAACAGTATCCAACGAAGTCGTTTTACGTTGGGCTCCTTGTATATCTCGAATTTGGTCACGATCATGCTCAAGAACTTCAGCTACAATGTACGGCCCTTCAAACTTCGGTGCGAGCTTTCGGCTTCCTCCAACCACTACAGCATCCTTCTCCACTAACACCATTTCTCCTTCGTGGTAGGTGCGGGCTACTCTCCTTCTCGCGTCGTAGTATTTTTTCTGTGAGAGCTGCCTATCGCCGATACTTTCCTTCGTCGACATTGTCCTTTCATTTCGCCGACATTGTCAATCCGACTTTCACTATCTCGTTACGAATGATATCCCTGAACGTGAACACCAGTTTACTTACCAGGTGAGACCCCAGTTGTGGAATTCGGTGTATTGATGATCGACCATTGCAAAGCGGGAAGGCAGGTATCCCACTTTCTGTCCTCGTTCAACATCGAGTGAACTGATGTGAGTAATACGCGATTGACCGGCTCTACTTGCCCGTTTGCTCTCGGAGAGCCAACGGCCACCAGCACGTGATTGATGTGATGTTCATCGCAAAACCGACGGAATACACCTACCGTTAATGCAGTACCCCGATCCGTAATCATCCTCTGCGGTGTGCCAAATACTGAAGTCAGATCAACCAGCATCTTCACTACTAGCTCAGATCGAGTCGATCGCACTGCCTTCAAGAATGTGAACTTCGTATAACCATCTACCACCACAAGCACGTGAACATTGCCATTAGCTGATTTTGGGAACGGTCCGATGTGGTTGAGATGTATAGTTTGAAATGGAACTGCTATCTTCGGTATCGGATTCAACTTTCCTTCCGGTTGTCCGCCTTTAGCCTTATTATACGCACATTTTGGGCACCCTTTGATGAACTCCTTTACATATTGCCGCATCCGCTTGAACCAAAACTTCTTCTTTATATTATCCAGCACTTTTTCTTCGCCCATGTGCCCCATGTCGTCGTGATAAGCCTTTAGTATACGCTACCTTACTCGTTCTGGCACTACCCACTTGCGTTCATTTTCGACCTTACGCATCAATCGACTCCGAACAAGTTCATAGTCGTGTCGGGTCTGGCGATCGTAATTATTCCTGAGCGGCTGCTGTAGCGATTCCACCACCTGCAGGAGCTTCGGGTCCTGCCGCTGCATAGTCACCAAAAAGTCGTCTTCATCGATTTCTAACCGCATCACATGAAAAATCACTGACTCATCTTCAGCTCCCTCGTCAGACGGGTTGCGGCTCAGAGAATCCGCATGACGCATCTTCGTTCCAGTACGGTGTTCAAATATTATTTCAAATTCTTGCAGCTTCAGTACCCACCGAGCCACTCTGCGTCCGATATCCTTTTTTTGCAAAAATTTGAGTCATTGCACTGCAATCGGTCTCCACTTTAAAAGGTCATCCCAACAAATATTGGCGAAATCGCTCAACACTGGCTACTACTGCCAACACTTCCAGTTCGTAGCTGAAATAGTTCGCTTCTTGCTCACTTGTTTTTGGGCTAAAGTAGCCCACTGGTTTCCATCCTTCATCGGTGAGCGAGAGAAGAATACCACCCAAGCCAATAGCGGACGCATCTGTATGAAGCTCCAATTCTCTCGCTGGTTCGTACAATGCCAATACGGGCTTCGTCACTAATGCTCTTTTCAAATCGTCAAAGGCTTGCACTTGTTCGTCACACCATTTGAACTCCACCTCATCTTTCAGCAGTTTAATCAAGGCGTTTGCACGAAAACTGTAGTTCTTCACAAGTCTTCGGAAATACCCCGTCAACCCAAGAAATTGCTGCACCTCATGTTTGGAAGTAGGTTCCGGGAATTTCTCAACTGCTTCTAGTTTCCGCTCTCCTGACTTAACTCCATTCTTCGACACTTCAAACCCCAGAAAGTCCACTACACGTTTGAAGATCTGACTTTTCTTCAGGTTAACTGTGAAGCCATGCTCTCTCAGGACACGTAAAAAACAGTTCAAACTTTTCTAACACTTCTTCCGTTTTGCCACTGAGAATCACATCATCCATATAAACCACCACGTTATCCTCTTTCAGCTCGGCAACCACTTGATTCATCGTGCGTTGAAATACGGCACAGCCATTCACAAGTCCGAAAGGCATCCTCACAAATTGGTAATGGCTATCCATTGTGGAGAACGCTGTGTGCTTCCTACTGTCTACCGCAACCGGAATCTGATAATAGTCGCTAAACAGGTCAACGGTAATGAAGACCTCGCTACCCACAAAATAACTCAGACAATATTCGATAGTTGGCATAGGAAATCTGTCTTTAACTGTTTTCTGGTTAAGCGTACGATAATCAATAACCATCCGATATTCACCTTCCTTCTTCGGTACAATCGACGCACGGGTATTTTTGGAAAAACAATCTTTGTTTTTTGTCACGCATTCTAGAAGCTCTTCCTTGCTCACACTCGTTCGATCCATATTCAGATCATCAAGCGTAATAGGCTCGTATGCCTCGACTGAGCAGACATTCTGAACGATTGCCTCCAGCTGAAGCTCACCCGTTTCCCGAACACTACACACTCCTTTGGCCAGCCACACTTTCCCATTTTTCTTCGTCAGCAGTACAGTTTCTCTCTTCAATACATCCTTGCCAACAATTACAAAATCTTGGGCAAAACTCGGCACTACCACAAACTCCACGTTTTCTTCAATGTCGTCGACTTTCAACACAGCTACAACCTTCTCGGTCACTCGAATTCGTCGTCCACCGAAACCTTTCAGGATAAGGTCAACTGGTTGTCGGTTCCCGAATTTCTGCGAGAACGAGCTTTTCATCGTGGTAACTCGGCTTCCACTATCGATTAATGTCATCATTTGCTTCTCATCAACCGACACTATCTTTTCAAATTCATCATACACAACAATAGCTTTCACTGGAAGAGACGGCTCTCTACTTCGACTTAACTCACACTCTTTCGCTAGATGCCGATCTGATCCACATCGGAAACACTTTCTTGCTTTTGGCTTCTCGCCGCATTGATCTTTTCTGTCTAAGGCCACTTGATCGTAGAAGTAGGTCTCGATCGTTTCACTGGACTTTTTCCTTCTTCGCATTAACTGCTCGTGGATAGAAACAGGATTGTTTGCCTCCGAAAAAGCTTCCAGAAGTTTCATTTTGAACACATTCCACGTTTTCACCATCGACTGTACCCCGTTCCACCACAATCTGGCATCTCCCTGGAGATGCATCCTCGCACAATAGAATCAAGTGAGATCTGGCCAGCCGTAAGCTTCCGCTGTTGATTCGACATTTCGTAACCAGCTCTCTGCGGATTCACATGTTGGTATGTCTGGATTGAAACCGCTGACCAGTGTTTCCAACTCGAAGCGACCTGGTCTGTTAATATCAGCATTATGTTGCGTAAAAAAGGTCGAACTTGTTCCAGGCTCAGTTTTGCTTCCCTCTGAAATCTTCGTTTTTAGTTCCTCTAGTTCGGCCACCGGCTCAGCATTTTTTGCGCGTAACACGTCCATTGTCCCACTGCCCAATTGTCTGTCACACAAAAGCACAGACCACCTAGCCACCAATGGCTGCACCGCGTTGGTATTCCACCGGCGTGGGAATATATTTTTCGGCCTACACACAACCCCTACCGACGATCCGCGACTCACGTTAAGGACTTCGCGATTTGTGCTCGAAACTCCACGTAATTTGTCCACGCACGTAGTGAATCCTGTCTACAGTAAATTTGTAGACCCTCCGTACCCCAAAGACTTTCGAATCTATTATTAAAAACGCACCGATTCTTAGAACTAGTCTTCATTCCATAAAGGTACAAATAGGACTGAAGAAAATTAGTAGTTTTAGCAATATCTTCGGGTTCTCACACTGATCGAATTCATATCTAGTTCAATGTATGTGTTACAATTCAATAGGGTTCAAATTCAATCAATCTATAGTTTACACAAGTATGTTGAACATGTTATATTCAAGTCACATAACCAACAGGTACAACACCATTCCTTCATATGAAGTACACGGAGTTCAATTATCACATACGATAATAAATAAACTTTAGCAACCCGTGAATGAGTGAAGCTGAATATGGTCGAAATGAGAAGTCCTGATTTCTCCGAGTCTGATACAAAGTTGTGGCATAGAATTAAAAGAAACGGAAGCAAGACAGAACAGGTACTTGTGGAAACGAAAATTCACTGAATGTCAACTACGAACCCCAAACGGATGAAACTATGAATCCGAATCCGCTCAGTTGGATCCACGTGAGCTGTGCTAAGAAATTTGGAGATGGGCAGTGGAACACCAAATAAAACACTCCCCTCAATGCTCTTTTATTCATCTTGAAGAGCAATATGCCAAATAATGTGCTACCAAAATGTGCAAAAACTTTGCTTGATATTCCAAGATCTTCTGATAGGGTAGTGGATGTATTTTGGCCCGGGCAGGTATTTTGGCCCACCTAGGAAGTTCTAATACATTTTTCATATGGCCGGGATTCTGCTGAACCGAACTAAGTGCCAAAAAGTTTATTCCGAGATAATTAGGCTTAAAGTTCAACCACTCACAAATAAACAACAGTGAAGATTATTTGAAACTTTTCCGCACACATGTAACTTACAAGCCTTCATTAACCATCCTAGATGAAGAATCCATGTAAATTATTTGAAATCATTCATATAATAACATTTTATTTCTCGGTACTTTGCACTCAGTTCACTCTGGTTGATCAAAAACATTAGAATATGGTTTATAGTTCAGTTTGGCTGAATGTGTTTCATTGTTTCAGGTAAAACCAATTGCATTGTGAAAACAATTCTCAATTTTTCATCGTCTATCAAGTTGAAATCGATATCAATCACATTTCTTTACATGAATCAGAGAGTAAACATAAAGTATGGTAGCACGGGGGTCTTAAAATAGTTTGAAATATGAACGTAAGCCCGCCCAGCTCAGCCTTTCCTACCCATGCTTTTTTTCCATAAGCGATGCAATCACAGGCACAAAGCAAGAGTGTTTATGTCGAATGATGTCCTTGCATGTCCTGAGGTCCTGAGATGTGAAAGTGGAGCAATTTGTGTACTTCCAATTTATGCTGATCGAAGAAAACCATGAAAATGTTCTGCCAAAGTGCACTAAGAACACAAAAGTTTCCAAAAAAATGAAAGAGTTTCGAATTTGGATCATTTAACTAATGACCAATCGCGTTACCCCTAGGTCATTTTACCTAGCTGAAGGTCAGTCGTTAAGTCTGAATCAATTTCTAAACATTCTTCTCAAGGATGGTTTTCGTGAAAACGTCATTTTTCGATCAGCCAAAGCGAACCAAATGTTTGATTTTTTTCAAGCTTTATTTTTCTAATCATCCTTGTTGTTCAATGACGGCTTCTGTGTTAAATTATCAGTATGAGGTGTATCGACATAACGGAGGTATTCAAAACCAGTTGGTTTTTGTATTGTTGAGAATAAATTGATTCTTAAATGTAGTGAACTTGGTTCGGTCTGGTTGAATGTGATTTGGAAAAATAGCGATCAGCACCATCGAAACATAATTGGATCCTCCAACACACGTATTTCTAAAAGCATGTTCATTTCTCTCACAGAATGTAACTATGAGTTGGTTGGAAGTTAGAAATCTGACGGCGTTGAGGAGAACTTGAAATGTTCATTATCTGGATCGAAACTAAAATATTTCGCTGATTCTATGGAATGGCTTACAGTTCACTCTGGTTGGATGCAAATATTTTTTGTATATTCTGCCAAACAGAAATTTTGAATTTGCTCCACGAAAAGCTGTCAGAATTACTGGATTTTAACGTGGGAGGAAGATTATAGTTTTGTTCACCCAATGGTTAAGAAAACTCAATTTTTCAAAAAAAAATGGTCTTTGGTTCGGTTTAGCAGAACCCCGACCGTATAATCCCTACAAAACTCGGTTTATTTTTATTGGAACACGGATAGTATTCAACTTCGTAGTAAGCATCATATTGGCTTTCAGTTTTTTTTTTTTTTTTTTTTATTGATTTAAGTTCGTGTCATACAAAGCCTTAATCTAATGGTTTTAACATATGTTTAAAAAATTTCCGAACTTCGTTGCACACATTGTTCTGTTCAACCATCTGAATTCTCTGATTGATTTCTTAAAGCAATATAAACTATTGTTTGCTTCTCTTGTTATGCACCATGCAATGCAGTGCATGGCTAACCACAGTGCTGCATTATGTTGTTTGTTTTTTACATTAATATTCCATTGCAAAATGTCTTCTATTTTTTCATATTGAACCATTATCCTTTCTTTAAGATTTGCTTAGTCCATTGCCTCACTTCTTGACTGTTCCTACACTCCCTTATCCTATTGCTATCCTATTGCTATCTGATACTCCACAATGTTCACAGTAATCACCATTCAAGTTACCAATGCTGTATGCCAACAATTTTTCTTTGTTGGGTACTATGTCGTTTACTAGCTTATAAACAATTTCCTTATCGGCTGACAACAAGAAATTGAGCCCTAAGTTCCTCCAAATTACGTTCCATTCCACGTTAGGAAACCGAGTTTCTACATCCACTGAAATACTCTTTTTGTCTATAAAGCTCCAATACAAAAGTCTTACCGTCTTGAGATCATACCTCAATTTGATCTCAATTGCACACTTTACCCATTCTTTTGCATTACGTGTTAGTTGGTTTAGTTTATTATATCGCAGCAGGTAAGATTCATCAACATTATCGTTACCATCTGACCGATACAGAATGTTCTTGATAAAAAGTGCTTTGCATTGCGATTCTGGATCAATCAGTTTGATTCCCCCTTTATCATAATCCAGATAAAGCTGATCTCGAGCCACTTTGAGAATATGCCCTTTCCACAGAAACTTTCCTACTGCTTGTTTAATCATAGCAAGATGTTTATTTTTCGGTGGCAGTATTTGCGCAATGTACCACAGTTTTGAAAGAATCATTGAATTGAGAAGCCAGGACTTTTCATAAATATTCAGATTCCGAACCCCATGAATTTTTAACAAGAAGTTTATGTCTCTGATCAATTTGCCGTAGTTCGTATCAATCATTTTGGACCATGAATCACTAATCTGCACACCTAACACTTTCATTTCATCTTTTTCTTGAATTAACTGAGGTCCGGATTTTGCCTGATTGAACCTCAAAAACGAAGATTTTTCTAAATTTAATTTGATTTTTGTATACTTGGAATAACACATTCAAATGTCCATGATCAAGTCAAAGTCTCAAGAGGATTTGATAAATATATTCAAATCATCAGCAAACGCAATAACTTTTAAAAACTTTCCGTACACAAGAATACCGCCACCACTATTTTGAATTTGTCGTATCAATGGTTCTATATATAGGGGCATCTGGGGTAATACGCACTGTCGAGGCAAAACGCACCCCCTTTGTTTTTCAGGGATTATCGGTTTTAGAGCTTTGAAACCTTATCAGTCTAATAGAACGTCTTAATAAATGAGCATCTGGAAAATTTTACATATCTGCGTTACGTAATTAGTGAGAAAAATGAATAAAATTGAAAAGCACGATTCTGATGTAATTTTCCCGATTGTTTGTTGAATGATTTGATGGTGAAAACCGACCAAACATCTAATGCTGTTGTGTTTATTCAGTTCATTGAGGGCAATGCTAAGCAGAGGAAAAATAACTTAAACAGTAATCTACGTAAATTATATGTTTTAAACTATTTTATTTTTGCTATTGATTGGGGCAATATGCACTCCATTGGTTGGGACAAAACGCACCTATAGAAAACAAGCTGTAATAATATCTATGAGTACTCTGTAAGTAATCGCAAACTAAATTGAGCTATTTTTTGTCTTAAAACCTTATAAAACATGCATTTTGTCTAAGAAGTAAAAAGATTTCCAAACTCGATGGTGCGTCTTGCCCCTTTGTTTGAGTGCGTCCTGCCCCATTGTTGTAGTGCATTTTACCCCGAGCAAGGGTACATACTGCCCCGCATAAACATACGAAGCCGTAATGTTAGTCTTTACAAAAAACGTTATTTTCAAGAGCTGAACTGTATTAAGGCTGAAATTTTGTTTGGTTTCTCTTAGAATGAAAGTATATGCAATGAATGCATGCATTAAACCAATAAATTATTGCCTTTTTATATGTATTTGGACGCATCTTCCTTAAGTGGTGCGTATTACCCCAGAATCCCCTAATGCAAATAAAATCATGCTCAGGGGGCATCCTTGCCGCACTGAGCATTTTATCGGGATTTCTGAAGTAAGAAATCCATTCCAAAGAACTCTCGATGAAGCCTGTCCATACAATTTCTATAAAATAGTAATAAATCCATCAGGAAAAGAAAATTTTTCCAAAACCTTCCATAGCCAGCTATGATTGACCTTATCGAAGGCTTTTTCTAAATCAACTGTTATCAAAAATCCTTTGAATGCTTTCGACTCGATTGCTCTCGTAACTATTCGCCTGATATCTTTCAAGTTGTCTGTACAGGAACGCCCTCCAACTACAGCCGTTTGACCTGGACCTAGTAATGTTTCAACTATTGTAGAAAGCCTATTTGCTAATATTTTCATCAACAATTTGTAATCTGTGTTGAGCATACTAACAGGACGGTGGTTGTTCAGATCGTAGTTGAATATGCTGTTTAGTATAAAAAAAGAGAAATTGTTTTTGCTCCCAATAAAAAGCACCAAAATCAAAGGAGGTGACAAATTTGGAGTCAGTTTCGAGGAGGAATTATTTTTTTACAAATGAACATTTGTACCATGTAAATGTAGTTAGAGCCTTGTTAGAACTCATAATGAACTGGTCTCAAGCTCGGTGAATTGATAATACAGGGGATGGCCAAAATGTTTGGGATAGGCAACTTTTTTTTCCCACAAAAAAGTTCAACAAGCTATAAGTTTTCATAGAGTGCATCAAAAAATCTCAAATTTTGCCTGTTTGCCAACCTATTATGTGTGCATCATTGTTACAAATTTGGGCTCGATTGATTAATATTCCGTAAAGTTAGAACCGTTCGGGTAAAACACTATTTTTCGGACAACTCATTTTTGAGGTGTCATATCTCCGAAACCAGTGAAACGAATTAAATGAAATTTTGAACGTTCACTAACAGTATGTAAATGCTTCAAAAACTCTTTAAACATAGGTACTTTTTAAACGTTGAAAAAAGTTATCATAGATTGACACTTTTTGGATTTTTTTCGAAAAAATGTAATTTTTTACATCAATGTCAATAAATTTTAGTGTTGATATCCAAAGCTTTTCCACGTCTGTTCTCAAGTTATTTCTAATCAGATATATTAGAGCCTGTTTAGATTGAAGGAAGAACACATTTAGTAATTTTTGTGTGGTATTGTAAATTTGACTTATTTTCCTCTATATGGGTAAAAATTTCAATCCGGTTTAACTTAATTCGCCGTGAGAAAATATTACGTTTTAAAACGTCGTATTAAGTATCAATATATTGTTGATAAACGTTAAAAAATCATTTAATTCGATTCACTGGTTTCCTAGATATGACAGTTCAAAAATTAGTTGTCTAAATAATAATGTTTTACCCGAACGGTTCTAACTTCGCGAAAAATTAATCAAGCGAGCCCAAATTTGTACCAATGATGCACATATAATAGGTTGACAAACCACCAAAATTTTAGATTTTTTGATGCACTCTATGAAAAGTTACAGCATGTTGATTTTTTTTTGTGGGAGAAAAAAAGTTGCCTATCCCAAACATTTTGGCTATCCCCTGTATGTATTACAATGCACATTTGAGGCATGGACAAAATATATTCAACATAATCAGATTGGAATATATTTTGGAGAACCTGTCAAATCCTTCTCTACAGTTATTTCTACAGGGCAAAAACATTCATGTCAACCAAATGTATTCTGAAAACTGATATATTAGTGTACGTTGGCCCCCCCTGTGACCTGGGTTGTTAAACGTTCATCCAATAATGTGATTGTTAGGGTTTGATTTGCGAACGAACAACTTTCCATCGAAATGGAAGTTTCAGGAGTTCATTCATCCAGAAGAGAATATCTATCCATTACGCCGATTCTATGATGACTGAGATAATATGTTAATAATGTAGGTTTTATAAATCACTTACCATTACAACTGTAGGTACGTAAAACTAGGTAACTTAGATAGATGTTTTGCACGCAGAGAATTTAGCAATCAAATCATAAGCTACGTATTTTTTTTTAAGTGTACATCAACGGTTATGTGTTACGCATATTGAGTTTTCTTTTTGAGTTGCATTAGAAATTTATATTAACAATTATCAAGTCTACTGGCAACACTGCTGTCGAGCGGGTCGTGTCTTTTCTCGCTCCGCGAATCGCGAAAAGAAAAATAGTTTATTTTTAATTAAATTAGCAACAAATTAGACGATTAAACAAATAAAGTATCTGTACACGTCCTCTGACGTTATTCGTTGTGAATTCCGTATTTTTTCCGCGATAATTTAGTTCAAACGTTTTAAACCATCTCCTAAAGTTTCTAACCTCAATCGCGGAAAGTGTTTGCGTTGTTTTCGTTTCGATGCAGCTGTAAAAAAAAAGTGTCAATCGTCAGCAGTAGTGAGCGTATCATTATGTCAAACGAAGAGATCTGCGGTGTTTGCGAATTTGAAGAACCACCCCCAGCTAGGAAACGGAAAGGAGGAAAAAAGGCGAAAAACAAACAAATCGAATGGATTTGCTGCGATGTGTGTCTTGGATGGTTTCACATCTCCTTCGTACGGATTAACGATTCTATTTTCCAAGACATCAAGAGCTACATCTACCAATGTGGAAAATGTTGCGTAATCGGCAGCCTCACGCCACGGATCACCAGTTCACCTGATGATCGAAACCGAATCGATGAGATATCGAAGCAGATTGAGGAACTGATCCAAGCGGTTGGTAAGCTGCAAAAAGAAGCCAGCGAATCCCGAACACTCATCAAGAAGCAAATGGATTACCTCCGTACTAAGCTGGCAGAAGTAGACCGGTTCGAAGAAAAACAGCTGGCTAACATCAGGCTGGTGGAAGGGATTGACGAAAAGTTGGAGGAAATCAAGGTAGGAGCGAAACTGGCTTCTTCCTGTTCACAGCGTATCAACTGTTGCAGAATATCCATAAACAAAGTCCCATTCACGTGAAAAACGATCACATCTCGGTTCGCTTACCAGGTCATGAACGCTACACCCGTTTCAAGCATTAAGCAACTTCTGGAACTGATTTCCTCCGACAAGACAGTTGGAGACACTACTGAGTTTTTCGACGCGCAATCTGCAGAAAACTTCTCCTTTTCCCAACTGTAAACATATACTACTTGCTGACGATTCACCCACACGACTATGCCAAGAACAAATCACACCAAACTACGCATCGGACATCTCAACGTGAGAGGTTTGGAAAAACATATTGACGGGCTCAAAACAATCCTCAACCGAACACCATACCACTTCTTCGCTGTCACCGAAACGAAGCTGAAAGCATCAGCTTCTGTTGGCCCGGTCCGTATTCCTGGATTCAATTTCGTCAGGCATTCTTTGCCTACTGCAAGAGGACGTGGTTCGAGGTCGTGCGGTGGTGTAGGAATTTATGTACAAAAGGGCATGAAATACAAGACTGTGCTAAAATCAACGTTTGATCCGGATGTTCCCATCGCCTGCAGGCTAGAATACCTCGTTTTGCAAACCAGCATAAATGATCTCAAGATTGGTGTCACCGTGATCTACAATCCCTCCGGCTCCAACCAACTTTTCGCGCAAGCGTACGAGAAGCTTGTGTTTGACCTACAAGACATTGGCTTCGACAGGCTATACATTACCGGGGACTACAATATCAACGTAGCCGCTACTCAAATGTCTAGTAATCTCGCAGCGCTAACACGTATCCACATTTTTTTCAACCTCTCCATTCTGCCTACCGCGCCGACACGGATCGCCGAACGAAGCGCTACAACGATCGATCTGCTTGTCACCGATGCACCACATTCTGTTCTCGTGGCAAGGACATGTCCGAACAGTGTGTCGGATCACGAGGTTATCTATCTGATTTCCCAAGTGCAGGTACATCGTGCACCTCCACAGCGAATTGCTGTAAGGAAATTCAAAAATGTGGACCAGCTTCGATTACAAGCAGACTTTGTGGCTCTCGACTTACAACACATCTACGAGAACAACGACATTAACGAGAAGGCAGAGCAAATTACAAACGCGATACATGATCTGATGGACCTCCACGCTCCAGAAGAGACAATCACCGTACAAGATAAATCGACACCCTGGATTACTCGAGAGATTGAAGCGGCGATCCAAGTTCGTGACCTTGCACATACGTTGTTTTTGCGTAATCCCAACAGAAGGAGAGGCAACAATGAATGGATTGATTACACCGCTCAACGCAATCGAGTTTCATCGCTAATTTTGACGGCCAAGCGGAAGTATGCGGAAAGACATTTTAGTTGTGATTTACCTGCAAAAAAGCTGTGGAACAATCTTCGCCGCGAAGGTATCCACAACAACGCAAAGAAGGCTATGGAACTCGAGCAAGCAGATCCAGAACAACTCAACCGATTTTTCGTGGAAGGGCACAACCTGCTTCGTCCTGTCCCCGACACCCCAAATCAACCCATTATTGTGACCAACGAACCTGTACATCGCGCATCGGTTGATCAACAATTGCGGTTTCGACACACCACCGTAGCGGAAGTAGCGAGGAAAATGGCCGAAATCCACACCAACGCCACAGGTGCAGATCATATTCCTATCTCATTTGTGAAAATGCTCGGACCGCACATCCTTCCTGTTCTAGCTCATCTCTTCAACTCCATCATAGACGCTAGAGTCTATCCCTCGATATGGAAAAAAAGCACTTGTTACTCCGATCCCTAAAACAACAGACCCGAGCCAACCGAAAGATTTCAGGCCGATAAGCGTCCTCCCTGCCCTGGGCTTTGGATCAATATTGTCTAGGGAAGAGTGTCTTCTGCGGGCCCTCTTGTTTCACTTGTTGCTAGTGTTGTTAAACCATCTTTCTTTATTACTTTATTGTTATTTTTTCTGATATAACAACATTAGATTAATGGGTGCGACAGGAGTGACCATCAAAGCCACTTATGTCCCAGGATAATTCGATCCAATAGCCAACGGCTTCCTCAATGGCCGACTGGGTGCGTGCTTTGGGTGGCGGATTTAAGCAAAGGAAGGGGAATCATACTTCGATTGACTTCATCGGATAAAGTGCCATCCGATAAGCGTTCTTGTATGAATCACCTTCCATCGTCTCGCAGTCAAAATTGAATTAAATAAAGCGAATAAATGTTAAAAAACTTAAACACTAAATCAGTTGTATTACAGATTTGTCCTCATTTCAACTCTAGACATTATTTTCATTACTGTATTAGTTTCAATATTTAGTTATAAAGTTTGAGAAAGAGTATAGCTACACATGACTGCGATACGACGTGGACCACATTGAGGAAATAAGTCGATATATGGTAGTTGGACCGTTAGGGAGGGGCCTCTATTTTGGGCATTTTTCTGCTGTTGCTCGGTCGGTTGGACTGGTTGACTGTATTTCTTTTGCGCGATGAGATACTTGCATTATCAATTCGAGCACGAGAATTTGGGTCAGTTGGTTCGATGTTGATTGGGTTGTGACAGGGAGATGCCCGAGATGGTTGCCACTGCCCAGATAGTTCGGCTTCCTAATCAAATGTTGAAATTTTTAAAGGCCCAGCTATGCTGCAAATACAAAATATTTTATTTTCTTACAAATTAAATATAATTAAAAATACATTAGATTATGATTGATATTCGTGACGATTTTTTTTCCTGTTTGATTACATACACACTAATACTAAAACAGTTACTGCTATTATTCATAAACATAAATACTAAACACATAATATTTACTAATCCATTTTTCCTTCTTTGTTTCTAAAATGATGCATGGTTCGCATCCTTGCGGAACATGAACGGTGCATGAGCACAAGCTTTTTCAGATTAACATATGGAAGATCTTCGAAAGACAACCAGAAGCTAACAAACACAGTCTATGGGGAAGTATCATCGACATATGTAAGTAAACAAATGTAAAATACTCTCCATGGAACCTGAATTCTAAGCGTGCACAGGTAAATAACTAACATACGGCGGGAAACAAGAATTTATCAGAAAACTAAGTGGATGGAAAATTGTTCTTCGATTTTTCGCAATGTAAATGAAAATTTAACTAAAGTTACGCGTACGAATGAATAACTAGTTTTCAAGTAGTTTTCTTATTTTCAAAAGCTCTAATCCTCTTTTTTTTTTTGCAAATTTGTGGAGCTTTTGCAGCCGAATAGCATTGATATTGCCAAGTCCGTACTAACTCCCGGCCCGAGTTACACTTAATTGTGCTTATAGTTCAGAAGCTAACGCGTAATCAATAACTTAGGATGCTTTGTTGACGTCAAT
This sequence comes from Aedes albopictus, assembly GCF_035046485.1. Classification (NCBI taxonomy): domain Eukaryota; kingdom Metazoa; phylum Arthropoda; class Insecta; order Diptera; family Culicidae; genus Aedes; species Aedes albopictus. Next base: position 405,566,443 of record NC_085138.1, on the reverse strand, counting down.
GCGTTTCTACACGACACCTACTTCTTTGACTAAGCTGGACAACATTACTTATGTATGACAAGGAAAATATTTCTACGTTTTTAAATGTTGGTATTATATGAAAAGTGAGGGAGTATGACGTGTTTTCTACAGGAAAAACTAGTAGGACTGACAGAGCAATTCGAAGATTTAGCCGTATATTGCCTAGATCCAGGAGCAATTTCTGTTAATTGCAAATGTTTATTAGTTATGAAGCTAATACGTTATCAATGAGACCAATTAGTCTGGACATCTCAAATAATAATCTGCAATAAATGACGCAAAAACATTATGACCAGCAATTACTGACATAATGAACATAACTACTTGATATAACACTTCAATAGAGTAGAGGCTACATATTTGATATGGGGCGAAACAGTAACGCTACTTAAGTTTGAGTATCTAAGGCAACTAACTGACAAATTGACAAGGACCTAACATACAGCATGGACAGAAACCAATTTCATACTTTCTACCGTATTTGCATTATTGTGTCCCAAGTCTAGTCCAATACCTTTCCCCAACCTATATCATTACCCTTCCGATGGTGTTCATGTGGTCCGCACGGACTATTACGGCCATTACCCCTCCTTGATCTTCGGCATTGGATTGACTTGCGCTCTTATTGCCCCACCAACTGCTGCAAAATGAAAATGAAATGAAAATGATAAGCGTCCTCCCTGCCTTGTCGAAGATTCTGGAAAAAATCTTACTCGACCAAATCTCGGAGCACCTAGACAACCCTAACAGGCCACTGCTGGCCAAGCATCAGTCGGGGTATAGGAAGGGATTTAGTACCACAACGGCACTCGTCAAAATAACGCACGACATCTACACAAATCTCGATCAGAATCGTTGCACCGTGATGGTTCTGGTCGACTTTTCCCTTGCGTTCAACTGCGTCAACCACCGAAGACTACAGAACAAGCTGATCAGCGAGTTCCAGTTTTCGGATGAAGCTGGTGAGCTTGTGGCTGCTTTTCTTAGCCAACGTAGTCAAGCTGTCTAGATTGGAAGCCAAACATCATCCGAAAGGTCTGTACCTGAAGGCACACCACAAGGGTCTTGTCTAAGTGCTCTGCTGTTTAGTCTGTACATCAACAGTGTATCGGCGCAGCTGAAATGTGAGTATCAGTTATATGCAGACGACCTTCAAATCTATATTTCGGGTCCCACTAGCAACATCGACAGACTAATAGCAACCATCAACGAAGATCTGGTCACCATCGAGAACTGGGCAAAGGCCAATGCGCTTTTCCCAAATCCCAGAAAAACGCAAGCCATTATTTTCTCCAAGGAAAATACTACTCCTATCGAAAACATTTCCTTCTGCGGGGAACCAGTCGCTTTTTCAGATACCGTCATCAACCTGGATTTGCGTATGGACAGAACCTTGAGCTGGACAGGACACGTAAACGATATAACTGCGAAAGTCTTCGGCACTCTGCGAACACTACGGCATTTTGCACCGGTACTGACCACAGCGATACGTAGGAAACTGGTGCAAGCGGTAGTCATCCCACTGACTGTTCACTTACTGCGATGTGGTCTACTACAACGGATTGTCTGCGGCCCTTAAAGAACAACTGAACCGTTGCTTCAAGGCTTCGCTACGGTTTGTCCATAACATCCGTCGCAGAGAATCAACCGCAGCTGTACGGGATACTATTCTTGGACATGACCTTCCGAAAAACTACTTCAACCGCATATGCTGCTTTATGCGACAGACATATCACGAAGAACTTCCGGGCTACATCCTTCCGCTAGTTCAAAAAGGTCAGCATGGGCGCTCACGGTGCTTCATCATCCCCCGCCATTCAACTTTATCACGGAAGAGCCTGCTGATCGGTGGAGCAATTATGTGGAATGGATTGCCACTTGCAGCAAAACAACAACCTACTCTAAATTCTTTCAAAAAACACCTGACTTTAATTTAAACGAATGCTAGACTACCTTGTCATACTTACGATTTCAAGACGAGTAATTTTTGCGTTTCGCTTTATACATAAGTAGTATTATAAGTAGTATCATTTAGTAATCCACTAGTTTTTTTTTCTCTGTATGTTTGTTTCCTTGACCTAACAAAAAGTGGTAAACTAAAGGCTTACGTTTTACTAAATAAATACAAATACAAATACAATACAACAAATATTGGACACAACAGTTCTAACTACTTAAGATTACAAGACATTGCATACATTTAGGCGTTTACCAATTGGCTTCTTTAACGGTGTTGAGATAATTCCATATTCTGAATCTGCCTGCAAAACTGAGCCGAAATCCAAATTTTCATTAATTTTGGTGCCCGGGAACCTATTTAAAAATCAATTTGAAGTTTGTATGGGAGCGATTTGTCGAATCACCCCTCGTCGCATTTTGTACTGGGCGGAGCTGTCAAGCAGTTGCCCAGCTGTCAAAAGGTGATTTCGATAAATCTCTTCGAAATCGATTTTAGGTACCAAAATAAAGTTCTAAAAATCTGAAAAAATCATAGTGGTTCAGAAAAAGGTGCTCTTTCGTATAAAATCAAAAAATCAATACATTTTTCTTAATTTAAAAACCCAATTTCCGTCCCAATTTTTAAAATTGATTTCAATTCGTGAAAACACGCTTCGTTAAGGGCAGACTTATTAGAATCCCAAAATGGCCGCCACAATGGCCGACTTTGGGACCTGCTCACGATTTCAAGGGCACTAATCTCTTCATAAACAAAACCGGCGCACCTGATCTTTTTATTTCAAGCTTATTACAAGTGAGCAAGAACAGAATAATGAAATTCACTGTTGTTTGAAGCTTGCTTCTTGAGATTTGTGCGTCTGCAGTTCTTATGCACTGTTGAAACGGGATTTCAAAACGTTTATCCTTAAGAGATTCACGACCTTATTTAGGTTCTACTATGATCGATCTACAGAGAATAGGCCACAAATTGAAAAAATAACCAAAACGTTGTTGTAGAGCAACATGTTTGAAGGCGGTCTCCTTTGGCCAACCGACGTACCCCACTGGGTTTCCGTATAAATCCGGAACCGGTCATCCAACTTGCCCAACCGATGCATTCTATGAAACGGTAGTAATTTCTGGTTGTTCAGTCAAATTATCATTAAAATCGGGTAAAAATTGAAGAAAATAGAGCTAAATGAACATCAAATTTTAAGTGCGCAAAATACGTTAGTTTACGCAAAGGTTAAATGAAGACAAATGTAAGGTTTTTGATTCGTGACGTGAGCCAAACGCCCCATCAATAGGAGAGATCGAAATAACTGATTTGCTATGTTATTGCGAAACAACATCAATCGCCAGATTCGAATGGCCCATGACGTACATGATTCCAGACCGCTGATCAGTTGTCTAAAGTGATTATGTTTTTTTTTGATTTGCTACAAATCAGTGCATGATATTTAGTTCATTTTGTTGCTCAAAATTCACATGATATATAAGTTATGAGCAACCCGTTTCCACTGACCACAATTAAACCGTTACCACCGATCATGCCGAATTGGCCTTTACCTAAAAACGAACGGGAACTTAGAGGTTTCCTTAGGTTTAGGGTACTATAGAAAATTTATAAAAGATTTTGCAAAAATTGCAAAACCTTTGACAAATTCACTTCGAAAAGGTGAAACTATAATTCATTCAGAAGATTTCGTGAAAGCATTTCAAAAGTGTAAATCAATTTTGACAAGCAGTGATATTTTGCAATATCCAGATTTTGATAAATCATTCATTCTCACTACTGATGCATCAAATTTTGCTATAGGAGCAGTACTCTCACAAGGACCATTGGGAAAAGATAAGCCAATAGCCTTTGCGTCACGTACTTTAAATAAAACCGAAGAAAATTATTCTACAATAGAAAAGGAACTTTTAGCTATTGTATGGGCTTGCAAACATTTTCGTCCATATTTGTACGGAAGAAAATTCATTTTATACACAGATCACAAACCTTTAACATACAGTTTGAATTTGAAAGAACCAAACCAAAGATTAATTCACTGGCGCTTAACTTTGTCAGAATTTGACTATGAAATTCGATATAAACCAGGCAAACAAAATGTTGTAGCCGACAGTTTATCAAGAATATTCCAAGAAGTAAACATTAATGAAGATGAAACATCGTCTAGTAATGATACTATGCATTCAGCAGACACAGATGATTCAGAACTTATACCGTGTACTGAAATTCCGATTAATTATTTTAGTAATCAAATTATTTTGAAAATTGGAAATGAAGAAAGCAATATTTATGAAGAAGTTTTTCCACGAGTTTATAGACGAACTATTACTAAATTTATTTTTGGAGTACCTTTCATAATTAAAATATTCAAGGAATACATGGATACAAGGCGTACTAACTGTATTCTTTGTCCTGAAAATGTTATCAATATCATTCAATTTGTTTACAAAAACTATTTTAGCAGATGTCGCACTTTCAAAGTAAAGATATCTCAAACGATGCGTATCGACGTTCGAACCGAAGTTGAACAAGATACTCTTATTGAAAACACTCACGAGACTTCACATCGTGGTATTTTAGAAAATCTCTGCGAAATACGGAATAGATTTTTCTTCCCCAAAATGAAAAATAAAATACGAAAATACATTATTCTTTGTGAAATTTGCAATAAGATGAAATACGAACGAAAACCATATAAAATCAAACTAGGTGAAACCCCAATACCAAAACAACCTCTTGACATTATTCACATAGATATTTTCATATCACAACCAAACTTATTTCTCTCAATTGTAGACAAATTGTCGAGATTCGGATTTTTAATTCCCATCAAATCAAGAACTACAATAGACATTCGAAAAGGCTTGATCAAATTCATTTCTCAATTTGGATCACCAAAGTTAATTGTTTCAGATAATGAACCAGCGTTCAAATCAATTGAAATTCGAGATTTGTTAAACAATCTCAACATACAACAATATTTTACACCAACTAATTACAGTGAAGTGAACGGAATTGTTGAGCGATTCCATTCTACCTTAAGTGAAATTTACCGATGCAACAAACATAAATACGAAAACCTCTCCAGTAAAGAAATGTTTCTAATCGCATGTAGTTTATACAATAACGCAATTCACTCCTCAACAAAATTAAAACCAAGTGAAGTATTTTACGGAATAAAAGATGGTGAAGAAAGACCACTCGATCGTGCACAACTCATAGAATACCGTGATAAAATTTATGATGAAACAATTACTAAAATAACTTCCACTCAACAGGAACAGCATAAATACCGGAACGCTTCTAGAGAAGATCCACCAGCTTTAGAACCAGATCAACAAGCATTCAATAGACGACAAGGAATTAAAGCTAAAACCAAAGAATGGTTTGAAAAAGTCAAAGTAACCTCGGATAGAAATCAAACTTACAAGGACGATAAAAACAGAAAACTCCATAAAACTAAAATGCGTCGTATCAGAAAATAAATTTCATATTACTTTTTCTTTCTCGTTTTAGATTTCATCATGGAAACAACAGTACTTCTCTTGTTTTTAATATCTACTAGTTATATGATACAACCCATTCATTGTACTATTCAAATCATGGACCTTAATCAAAACCCAGGATTATTGGCATTGACAGCAGGAGAAAGCTTTATGAAAGTCGGTGAACATAGAATTTACCATACTATTGATTTTGATTTATACGAACCCACTTTCACAAAGTTGAAATTAATAACCAAGGAATTAAGAAATTATGGAAATTTTACAGAATTGAACGATGTTTTATCTACAAAGCTCTTCAATCTCAAAAACCTCTATTTTGAACTACAAATGAAAACTAGACAAAAACGAGGATTGATGGATTTTGTAGGTACAGGAATCAAATTTTTAACTGGAAATATGGACCATCAGGACTATATCGATATTTCACGAGATTTAGATGATCTTACAACAAAAAGTAATCAATTAATCAGAGAAAATAATGAGCAAAGAAAAATAAATTATGATATGCAAGATAGAATCAATAGATTGATTAAACAGATAAATAATCAGCAATCACTCATAATGAACGCTATAAATAATAATCAATCAGGAAGCCTACAGAAGCAAATTAAAATATTGGAAAGCATTATTAATGTTAATATTCAATTGGATCATCTTATCTCTCATTTTAAAGATATATCTGAATCTATTCATTTAGCAAAGGTAAACATTATTTCGAAACATATCTTGCATCCCGATGAATTGTCATTCTCGATCGATAGATTAGAAGAAAAAGGAATTGTAATTCATAATTTTGAACAGGTATATGATTTCTTAGAAATATCAGCTTTTTACAATATGACAAAGCTTGTTTTTGTAGTTAAAATTCCATCTTTGAAGAATCATACTTACAGTCGTTTGATTTTAGAAGCTTTGCCAATCGAAAATAAGATTTTAAATTTACCCGCCAGCACAGCTATGATCAGCAACAACGAGACATATTTTATTACGAAGAAATGCCGAAACATAGAAGAATATCGCATATGCAATCAGAAGGATTTATTGGATTTAAGCAATGACACCTGTTTTACACACTTACTTCGAGGTATGACCGGTAAATGCACTTTTAAAATGTACAATCAACAAAAAGAGTTTAAGCAAATAACTAATAATCATATTATTATCAAATCGAAATCTCCCGTGAATATTAAGTCAAATTGCGAAATAACAAACAGAAACCTAACTGGCTCTTATTTAATAGAATTTCGCAATTGCAGTATAATTTTAGACAGTACAAAATTTGAAAATACCGAAATATTCAAAACAGAGATGCCGTTGATAGTACCATTAGATGGTTTACATATCGAAAAGCAGATTATAGAAAGTTCAATTGAAGATCTGCAAATACAAAACCGAAACCATTTGGAAACCCTATCGACAAGTCATCAAATTCACTATTATTCCTCAATAAGTTTGTCGGTATTCAGCATTCTGGGTATTATAACCCTTATCATTTTGTACAAGGTCAAAACCAAAAACGTCAACATCAATTTCCGCAGAAAATCATTTTTAGAAGAAATATCAAACAACCAAGCCAAAGATGAGTCATCAGAATTGCGAGAGATTTCATCATCCCCAAGAATACAATCAGCACTTTTGTCGACCCGGGACGTCTCGACTTCACGGAGGGGAGTAGTTACGAGCAACCCGTTTCCACTGACCACAATTAAACCGTTACCACCGATCATGCCGATATTCGTCAATAAGCCACTTTCGCTATCCAAGCCTGAGACGCAATCATCATGAGTCAACATAAACATTCATTCGCCGGAGCACCATTGCAGCCGAATCGCACCAAACATAAACATCCACCCGCACGCACATCATACGACGTAGAATCATCGTCATAGCTGTGTCGCAACATATTTTTCAAGTTCAAGTTCAGTTAGGTTAGATCAGGAATAATCATGATCGATCGGGAAGTGTTAGTTTATAAAAACTGATTCGCACAATACAGAAGAGAGAGTCTTCAGCTGAAACTGAAGTGGCGCAGTCGTAGTTTTTTAAAAACGCCGAAACCCCCTCGGGTATCATAATTTATATATATATGGTCATATTCATTTTTCATTCGAAAAAAGATGATGACGTTTAACTCCAGGTAATAATCCATACGGTCAATCATCTATTGTGCGAATGATGTACCCTCCCGAGGACCTATTGTGTGTGTTGGATTTCTTCTCTCTGCGCCCCCAAAATGAAGCAATGTATCATTCCTTTCATTTGCCTTCGGCGGCCTCCATTTTTTACTAGCTTCCCATAAATATGAGTGATTCATGTGTCAAATAATAATAGAAGGCATAAATAATCCGAACCGTGCCGTGGTTGGCCTGCGGTGGGAGGCCGAGACTAGCGCAAGATTTGCTTACGTTACATAGAATAAACTTGTGTCGGACGAGAAGATGCTGCTATGTAAGCATTGGCTTCGTTGCCTAAATAAGCGCAGATATATCGTATTTATCCAGGTAAGTATGCGAAAGACCACAGCAGCTTTCTCCACATAGGCAACACTATCCATACGACAACGGACGACGATCCCAGCAGTAGCAACAGAAGCCCAGGCGTTCAGGCGTGGACCACATGACAATGTTGGCACTTTTGTCCTTCTTCCCTATCAGGGGACACGAACTTTGGCTTCGCCTTAATTTCCCTCCGAGCCAATTGAAATAAGGTGCGACGGCAAAAAAAAAACTCCACTCAATAAGGTGAAATATGTGATAGCTTTTGTGCCCAAAGGTGTCAAGAGCAAACATCGTCGTGCGAAAAAACGGTCGACCTGGCACAGCTTCTTTGTCACCGCAGAAGTGTAGGAGATGTGTATACGAAGATATTTGAAATTTGAATATAAAATGATACATTGTGAATGCCACAAATGGGGTTACTGTTGCTCGTTATCGAAAAAAGGAGGCTGCTTGCTTTTTAATAAATATAGGTAAAAGCAATAGCTACCATTTGATAGTGATTTAAACAATTTATATCTTAGAGGAAGTTGATGCCTTCCTTCTACATCTAGGTAAACATTTGGGCATCGGTTGGTGTGCACCTCCAGATCATGCGATCGAAGGAATTCTCCCAGAGAAGCTTGATCGCCTTATACTGTGGTGCAGCTTTTTCGGCCTAAACGTAGCGAATACTTGGTTCCTTCCAAGTTTTGGAACTTCTTGGATGATGATCGGAGGAGATGCAATATTTGTGGACTGACACCCTGCTGCTGCTCTTTTACTGTGAAACTTAGAGATGAGTGCACCATTTGCTCTGACGATGGAATTGGATCGACGGGGGACTGCATCTCACCAGATTGCATCTGCAGCAAAGCAGTAGAAGTTTGTTGCTTCGTTAATGTTTTAAAATCTGTAAACAAACCATTTTTCAAATGAATGATTCAAAGTGTATAAATGAAATCGAAAAATTGAAGCACTTACTTACCTTACCGGTCAGGCTAAGGCCGGGGTGGCCTCTGCTGTTCATAGTAGCCGCCTCCACTCCACTCGGTCCATGACTGTTTGTCTCCAGTTCCGCACTCTGCGTAGGGTCCGCAGATCGTCCTCCACTTGGTCGACCCACCTAGCTCGCTGCGCTTCACGTTTTCTTGTACCGGTCGGATGACTCTCGAGAACCATTTTAGTCGGGTTGCTATCCGACATCCTGATGACGTGACCCGCCCACCGTAGCCTCCCGATTTTCGCGGTATGGACGATGGTTGGTTCTCTCAGCAGCTGATGCAGCTCGTGGTTCATTCGCCGTCTCCAAGTCCCGTCTTCCATCTGCACTCCGCCGTAGATGGTACGCAACACCTTCCGTTCGAAAACTCCAAGGGCGCGTTGGTCCTCTGCACGTAGGGTCCATGTTTCGTGCCCATAGAGGACGACCGGTCTAATCAGCGTTTTGTAGATGGTTAACTTCGTGTTACGGCGAACTTTATTCGATCGTAGAGTTCTGCGGAGTCCAAAGTAAGAACGATTTCCTGCCACAATGCGCCTCTGAATGTCTCTGTTGGTGTCGTTGTCGGCGGTCACCAGTGAGCCCAAGTATATGAATTCTTCAACCGCCTTGATTTCATCACCGACGATATGAATTCGGGGTGGCGGGCGCGGTGATTCCTCCCTGGAGCCCTTTGCCATCATGTACTTTGTCTTCGACACATAAATTCGCCTGGCTTCACTCTTTAGTCGGATGTACGTCTCCGCCATCGTCTCAAATTTACGAGCAATAATATCAATATCATCGGCGAAACCAAGCAGCTGAACGGACTTCGTGAAAATCGCCCCACTCGTGTTTATCCCCGCTCTCCTTATTACACCCTCCAAAGCAATGTTGAACAGCAAGCACGAAAGTCCATCACCTTGCCGTAACCCTCTGCGAGATTCGAAGGGACTCGAGAGTGTCCCTGATACTCGAACTACGCACATCACTCGATCCATCGTCGCCTTGATCAACCGTATCAGTTTATCCGGGAATCCGTATTCGTGCATAATCTGCCATAGCTGTTCTCGATCGATTGTATCATACGCCGATTTAAATTGGATGAACAAGTGATGTGTGGGCACGTTGTATTCGCGGCATTTCTGCAAAACCTGGCGGATGGCGAACATCTGGTCCGTTGTAGCGCGTTCACCCATAAATCCAGGCTGATATTGCCCCACGAACTCTCTTGCAATCGGTGATAGACGGCGGCATAAAATTTGAGAGAGTATCTTGTAGGCAGCGCTCAGTAGTGTGATCGCGCGGTAGTTCCCGCAATCCAACTTGTCGCCCTTTTTGTAGATGAGACACATGATACCTTCCATCCATTCCTACGGTAATACTTCCTCCTCCCAAATCTTGGTAATGACCCCAGAATATTGCTCTCACCAGTGCTTCTTCACCGTATTTTAGAAGCTCGCTTGGTAGTTGATCTGCTCCAGCGGCTTTGTTGTTTTCAACCGGCCAACCTCCTCCTCAATCTCTTGAAGGTCAGGGGCCGGAAGTCTTACTTCCTGTACACATACTCCTAGATCGGTTACCACGCCACCTTCGGTACTTGCAACGTCGTAATTGAGGTGCTCATCGTAATGCTGCCGCCACCTCTCGACCACCTCACGCTCGCTCGTGAGAATATTCCCGTGATTATCTCGGCACATGTCGGCTTGTGGCACAAAGCCTCTGCGCGAGCGGTTCAGCTTCTCGTAGAACTTTCGTGTGTCCTTAGCGCGGTACAGCTCTTCCATCGCTTCGCTATCTCGTTCTTCCTGCTGGCGCTTCTACATCCGGAAGACTGAGTTCTGTCTGTTCCGCGCCTGTCTGTAACGTGCCTCATTCGCTCTCGTACGGTGTTGAAGCAGTCTCGCCCATGCTGCATTGTTCTCGTTTTTCAACTGTTCACATTCGCCGTCGTACCAGTCGTTTCTGTGATTCGGAGTCCCGGAGCCTAGTGCTGTAGCCGAGGTACTACCTAAGGCGGATCGGATGTCTCTCCAGCCATCTTCAAGTGTAGCTGCGCCAAGCTGCTCTTCCGTTGGTAGGACCACTGCTAACTGCTGCGCGTAGTCTTGAGCCACTTCTACGTTACGAAGTTGCTCGATGTTGAGCCGCGGCGTTCGACTTCGACGCGTGGTGATAACTGTCGAAAGTTTTGAGCGCATGCATACAGCGACTAAGTAGTGATCCGAATCTATATTCGCACTGCGGTATGTGCGGACGTTGGTTATATCCGAGAAGAATTTACCGTCGATTAGAACGTGGTCGATTTGGTTTTCTGTTTGGTGGTCGGGTGATCTCCAGGTGGCTTTGTGGATATCTTTGCGGGAAGAAGGTGCTTCGGACTACCATACCACGGGAGGCTGCAAAGTTTACGCATCGCTGGCCGTTATCATTCGATACGGTGTGCAGGCTGTTTCGCCCGATTACCGGTCTGTACATTTCCTCCCTTCCTACCTGCGCGTTCATGTCGCCGACAACGATTTTCACGTCACGCGGCGAGCAACCATCGTATGTTTGCTCTAACTGCGCGTAGAACGCTTCTTTCTCGTCATCGGGTCTCCCTTCGTGTGGGCAGTGGACGTTGATGATGCTGTAGTTGAAGAAACGGTCCTTAACTCTCAACATGCACATCCTTGCGTTGATCGGCTGCCACCCGATCACACGTTGTCGCATCTTGCCCAACACTATAAATCCTGTTCCCAGTTCATTGGTGATGCCACAGCTTTGGTAGAAGGTAGCCGCTTGATGCCCGCTTTTCCACACTTTCTGTCCAGTCCAACAAAGTTCCTGCAACGCCACGATGTCGAAGTTGCGGGGATGTAGTTCGTCGTAAATTATCCTGTCACATCCTGCGAAACCTAGTGACTTGCAATTCCATGTTCCAAGTTTCCAATCGTAGTGCTTATTTCGTCGCGTGGGTCTTTGCCGATTGTATCGAGTCGTATTTTCTCCTATGTTATTCGCAATGGGGATTTTTACGGGTGGCTTATTGGGCCTACGCCAACACTCCTGTCTCGCCGGAGGGCCATCGTGTCAGTTCTGTTTAACGTCCCAACCAACACTGGGACGACCACGCTGATGAGGCTACCACCTTGGATCTAGCTGGGCGTGGTGCAGCGTTTCTTACTCAGCCGCTGGATGCCAGAACAGACGCTGTTTGAGCCGCACCTCCTTGGTGAACAGATACTCGGATCCTACCTCCTCAATCTAGCAGAAGTCAGAAGGACAACAGTGCCCAGGCTGCACTACCAGCTAAGCACACAACTCTTAGCTGGCGGTCTTTGTCATCGCTTGACCCGTGGAAGCATGAGGTAGGAACTTGTGAGGACCAGAGCTATATTGGACGCTCTCCTTATCGTTTCACCGTTTTGCAGCCCAAAAATTGAAGCGCATTGTATCGATTTGGCAGCCAGAAACCATGGCCAAGTGATTTCCGCTACTTATTCAGCACTTGCAAAAAAAAAAAACTTTTGAGGAGCATCCCCGGTATCCGATGTTCCTGATCTTCCGGACCGGGGTTGATCACCGTTCGTACCCATTTCCATCTAGAAAAACTCTTGAATTTTCTTTTTTAAATTTCTCCTTCGTTTCTAGCCGGTATGCTACATGGATAGAATACTGGAAAATTATTATCAAAGTTTGGAGAGGTGCTATTGCAAATCGGACGTCTTCCTGATTATATCGTAGTCATTAAATCTTGTCGATGTCGTTGAATTCTTTTGGCTTACCCTTGAAAATGAAACACCTTTGCGTAGATTTCGTGCCTGTTACTGCACGCATACCTTTCCGTCCAGAGCCACTAATAACTCAGCTGGTGAGGAAAGCGATAAAAAAAAACAGTTTTTTATTGGGGATTTTTTTTTAAATTATTCGTTTATTTGGAAGGCTCGGGCGCCACATGGGCATAACTGAGCCGAAATCTTTTGTTTTTACATTGATTTTACATTTTACAATTTATTACTGCCTTAATACTATGTTAGTTTGGGAAGCCGAAGTACTCGCGGCTTTTTCGAGGTTAAGGATGAAAAAAAAATAAAATTGGGTAGGAGGGATTTATGGATTTAAAACTAAATTATTTGCTAACATATGTAATGGAACAAAAAGAAAGGACTTTATCGGTAAACAACGACAAGAAGAAGACAAACGGTGGGAAGGCAACGGCAGACAGGGGAGAACAACAAAACCAAAAGGCAGACAACGAAAACAAGGAACGTACTACATCAAACTCTGACATCAACACGTTTTAAAAACTGGTAAATCAGGGTCATGTATTCCAAATCAAGTCCTGCCAACACTTCTCTAACGGGAATTTGTTGTTTTCCTCGGACCCGAAGAATATCATGCAGCTCAGATCTGACCTCACGATACTCATTGCATCCCCACACGACATGTTCGATATCCTGGTAAGTCACGCCACAGACACAGATATTGCTTTCTGAGAGCCCAATACGGAAGGTATGTCCATTCAACAAATGGTGGTTGGACATCAGCCGACACGAATGAAATCGCGGCCTAAATCCAACCCTTTGAACCATGGCTTCTTCGACACCTGTGGAATGATGGAGTGCAACCATCTACCCATCTCTCAATTTGTGTTGCCAGCTGATTAAGGTCTTCTGACGGGCCAATGCAAAAAATTCGTCGAAGGCGATTTGACGCTCATAAATATCGCCTTCGCTAGCGCCCACCTTAGCCAGTGAGTCCGCTTTCTCATTGCCCGGAATCGAGCAATGTGAAGGGACCCAAGCTATGGTCATGGTGTATGAGCGTTTGGTCAATACTTGGCGTATTCCATTCACTGCTCAGGTGGAAGAGTGTGAATGTACTCTCAAGTGTAGTATATCCCTTTCGTGGCGAACCAGCACAATTGTGCTGTTGAGCGGTAACAGTTTTGCGTATTTTTTCATCTGTTTAGACTTTGTTTCATGTGATGTAAACTGTTTCTACAATTCAGCCATTACATATACTTGTTTGTGTGTAAACAAACTTTTGTTTACGTTGCCTGTGAGATTTACCACAACAAGGTAAACAAAAAGTGGACAAAAGCCGTAAAACATGAACAAGTTTCATCTGTCGCATATTTTTTATTTCCGATTTATCTAAGTAGTCAAAGCTAGAATTCGAAAGATAAAGAGTAGTTCTTTTAAATGAGGTAAAATAATTGTTGTTTTGTTGGGAAATCTTCAGTTCAGGAGAGCCAAAGTTGAGCCATTTGTATGGAGATTTCACTTTTTTGCGCTCCGTCACGAAAGGGATATAGCCGATACACAGAAAAAAATATTCATGTAAAATTCAGCGAGAAATCATGCACATAAAGGGAATGCTAGAGTTAGTGCATATTTACATGAGATATCATGTAAATTTACGCTACGATCGTGTAAATTTCCGCTTATAGTCGCGTAACCGGTTGGAGTCCATGATGGTTTACGCGACTGTTGGCAGAAATTTACACGATGGTAATGGAATTTTACATTATATCTCATGTAAAAGTGCACTAACTCTAGCATTCCCTTTATGTGCATGATTTCTCGCTGAATTTTAATTACATATTTTTTTCTGTGTAGCTAAGCAACGTATACAGAACAGGGCTTTTGTAGCATGAAGGTGGCGCTATGAAATTTGTTGTAGACACCGAATCCAGTCGAATCATCGGTTTTTCAACCATCTGTGAAGAACTGTCTGTCCCCGCTAACATGCCCGAACTTACTTGCAAAAATTTGTGGAATACCTATGGAACGAAAAGATTCCTGTATACCGGTAATCTCATCCTTCATAGAGAGATCAAAATCCTCAGGGGAGCTGTCGAAGTCTGAGAAGTTGTCACGATTGGTGTTAACCGGAGATGGGCTTACCTCCAGCGTCATGTACAAGGAATACACACTCATAAAACGAGTTTGAGGATTCTGTTCGACCAGCTTTTCAAAATTTTGTATGACCAAAGGATTCACAACCTCGCATCGAATAAGGAACCGCAAAGCGGTCTGTCAGAGGCTGTACACCAGCAAGTACCTCTAATCTCATTGTGTGAGTCGAGTTCATGCAACCTAACGCGATCCGAAGGCAATAACGGTACTGAACCCGTTGAAGCTTCAGCAGTTGTGTTTTCGCCGCGGATTGAAAACAAAAACTACCGTATTCTAAAACCGACAGAATGGTTGTTTGCACAGAAAAAAATATGTAATTAAAATTCAGCGAGAAATCATGCACATAAAGGGAATGCTAGAGTTAGTGCACTTTTACATGAGATATAATGTAAAATTCCATTACCATCGTGTAAATTTCTGCCAACAGTCGCGTAAACCATCATGGACTCCAACCGGTTACGCGACTATAAGCGGAAATTTACACGATCGTAGCGTAAATTTACATGATATCTCATGTAAATATGCACTAACTCTAGCATTCCCTTTATGTGCATGATTTCTCGCTGAATTTTACATGAATATTTTTTTCTGTGTGGTACAGCCTGATCAGATCTTCCGGGTGAGCTCCCCACCATGTTCCGGTAATAGTTCGCATAAAGTAGATTCTTTTTTGGCATTTCTGTATCAGATACACAATGTGCTTCCCCCAGGTGCATTTGGAATAGAACTAGACGCCGAGACATTGAGAAGACATGCTATGAGTGATTGTCTTACCCATCAGAACGAGCGGAAACTTTGCCGGCAGAGTTTCCCATTGCTCATGTGTACATAAATGTGACAGCGAGCCTCCCACCAAATTGTCTCACAGCTCTTCAAAATCGCAGTGTGCTGCGCTGCTAGGAGGCTCACGAAAATCTGGTGGGTGCGAGCTAAGCACATAGCTCCCGGGGAGCTCGTCTCATGCGCTGCGTGAGCTGTTGGTATCTAAGGTGAAAAACAACTTCTTGGTAACGAAGAACCTCAACAACTTTTTTCCGTACACAACTCAAGTGTCTGGTTGGTCTATGCGATACGACTAGGGACTCTCAATGCAAAGGTTAAGGTTTCAATTCTCGTTCGTTTAGGAAGTTTTTGTCGTGAAATTTTCTAATTTAATCAGCGCATGAGACGAAGCTCATGAGACACATCTTGAGAAAAATGAGGCACACAACTTTCCGTCTCAAAATGTACAGTGCTCCTGGGAGCTCGCTTGCAATGAGGCTCCCGTACATGGGACTACAGCTCGTGTACACCAACTCTGTTTGCCGGTTTGTGTTTTTTTAGAAAAGGCAACCATCTCAGTTTTTCCCGGAGAGAATTCGATACCCAGCTTGAGAGCCCAAGTAGACAAATTGTCCAAAGTATCCTGTAGTGGTCCTTGCAGATCAACTACTATTGATCCCGTTACAGAAACAACAGTACTCCGCAAGCTGTCTTAACGTGCAGTTTTTCACGAGACAATCATCTATGTTTCTAACATAAAAGTTGTAAAGAAGGGGCCTTAGACTTGAACCCTGGGGGAGACCCATGTGGCGAATTCGTGAAACTGTCAAGTCGCCATGAGCAAAACTGCTTCTCAAACAGCAAATTATACAAAAAGTTATTCATAATTGGAGAAAGGCCACTTTCGTGTAGTTTGTCGGAAAGAACATCGACACAAACTGAATCAAAAGCCCCCTTAATATCCAAAAACACTGAGCCAATTTGCTGCTTTTGAGCAAAGGCAAGCTGAATTTCTGAAGAAATTAACGCAAGACAGTCGTTCGTTCCTTTGGCTCTGCGGAAACCAAATTGTGTATCTGACAACATGCCCCTCGATTCAACCCATTTGTCCAGCCGAGAAGAGAATCATTTTCTCCAACAACTGCCGTAGTCAAGACAACATCGCGATTGGACGGTACGAATTATGATCTGACGCGGGTTTCCCGGGTTTTTGAACAGCTATTACTCTCACTTGTCGCCAATCTTCCGGAACGATGTTGTTATCCAGGAACTGATTAAAAAAGTTCAACAAGCGCCTCTTAGCGACGCCGGGGAGGTTTTTAAGTAAGTTGAACTTGATTCAATCCATTCCTGGAGCGGAACTATTACATGAAAGAAGAGCAAGTAAGAATTCAACTATCGGAAACGGCCTATCCATGTCGCCCCTATCTTCGGAAATATCACGAATTATTCGCTCCACGGGTACGGAATCTGGACAAACTTTTTTTTTTTGCGAACTTGAGGATCCATCGAGGAGAGCTTTCACGATCTTCGTTAACCGACGACGCGTTACGCATTCTTCTTCCGACGTTCCAAAGAGTTCTCATGGAAGTCTCACGAGACAAACCCTCGACGAACCGCCGCCAGTAACCACTTTTCTTCGCCTTGACCAAGTTCTTAAACTTGCTTTCAAGGAAAGCAAACCGCTTAAAGTTTTCGACCGAACCGCGTTTCCGAAACTTTTTGAACGCCGCGGATTTCTCGCGATCGATTTCTGTACACTCACTATCCCACCACGGATTGGGGGGTTTCCTGCGAACCGATGGACCACTACTGGTCGACATTGTGCTTGAAACGCGCTACTGATGATCAGCTCGGACAGAAACCGATATTCTTCCCGCGGTGGAAAAACTTCTACCGATTGCTCACCATCGATAATTGCTTCTGCGTACTTCTCCCAGTCAATGTGCTTGGTAGATCGTAGACGACGTCGATGGATGGAGGTTGATGTGATCCATTGGTAATAGAAACAACAATCGGCAGATGATCACTACCATGGGGATCCTGGATAACCTTCCATGTACACTCCAGCGGTAGTGAGCTCGAACAGATTGAGAGGTCTAATCGGCTGTTTCTAGGGCTGCCATCTTGAGCTGGAGGTGCCACTGGTGTAACTTCTCCGGTATTTAAAATTGTCATGTTGAAGTCGTCGCAGAGGTCATATATCGAAGTTGATCGGCTGTCAATTCCCCCCAGCTTACGGCGGGACGGGTTAGCCTCGGGATTCATAGCCGCACCATAGAAATGTATCACAGCCTCAATACTCAGTGCTCTGTTTTTTCGGCTGAAGCTGTGGCCATATTTGTAGCCGCCACGACGTCCTGTGACGATCCTGTGCTGGTAGACAGTGACTCAGACAGCGCCCAATCTGCAATTGCAAATCCAACCAACCGACACCCGTACATACAAAACATACAGGCTGCTTTGGATGGACGACCCTTCTACCAGGATCACATTCATGTGGGTCCCCGGTCACTGCGGAATCCTCGGCGATGGGCGAGCTAACACACCCGCCGGCATCGGCCGTAGCAGTCCTGCCCTTACAAGAAAGGTCCCTCGTGATGATATTAAGTCTCGGTTGAAAGAGCGACTGTGGCCCGCCTGGTCCCACAACATGGCACCAGAACAGAGAGTTGTTCCTCCGAAAGATAAAAAAACACCACTACTTTGTGGCACGACCAACCTGCTCGCCGAGAGC